>NC_043972.1:20000-241216 GCF_902148855.1 Sphaeramia orbicularis
TTTGGGGGTGCAGGTGTTTCACAATGTGTCAAACACACAACTTCTTTTTGTCGCGAGTCAAATTCAGTTCCAAGTCCACAAATTTCTTTACAACTGTTGTCAATTGTTTACTTGATTCAAAAATAAGGATTGAATTACAGATTCAGAAGTTTAACAAAAGCGTCACATCTGTCTTATCTGTGACTGGTTTACTGCCCATTAGTCCCGCCTTCAAATTTGGATGCAAGCCCTGTGATTCCAGGCTAGGATTTTTGAGGGCTTGACCTGAATTTCTGAAGTGCCTTCAGATAATAATATAAAACTGAAATGAATTAATTTGACTTCCTCAAACCACATGCAGGAGTTTAGGTCATTTCACCTTTGAAATAAATGTAGAAATGTGGTTTTCTGCCACTGAATGGGGAGGTTTGGGCTCCACAAGAGAAGTGATACCACCTCAGTTCCTCAGTTTTCTCAAACCAGTGGCATCTGTACCTGAGCTCCTTCTTCTTCTTTGTTTTTATATATATATATATATATATATATATATATATATGTGTGTGTGTGTGTGTGTGTATGTATATATATATATATAAAATACATTTTATTTATAAGCGCCTTTCAAGACACCCAAGGACACTGTACAACAAGATAAAACAAACAATCCATAAAATACAAAGAAATAAACAGATTAAAACAAATAATTACTATATATAGAACTGAAGCAGTAGAATGGACAGTAGAGCTTATGGGGGTGGGCTGTTCTGAACAGGTGAGTTCTGAGTCTGGATTTGAATGTGGGGAGAGAGTCACAGTTATGGATGGATGGTGGGAGGGAGTTCCAGAGCTGAGGAGCAGAGCAGCTGAAGGCTGGGCCTCCCATGGTGCTGAGGAGGACAGGAGGCACGGTGAGGAGGATAGAGGAGGAAGACCTGAGGGAACGGACGGGAGGGGTGACATGGAGGAGGTCTGAAGGTACTGAGGAGCCAGACTGTGGATGGATTTAAATGTGTACAGGAGTTGGAACTCAGTTCTCTGTTGGACTGGGGGCCAGTGTAGTTCCTGGAGGATAGGGGTGATGTGGTGGTGGGAGGGGGTTTTGGTGATAATGCGGGCGGCAGAGTTGTGGACCAGTTGGAGCTTATGGAGGGACTTTTGGGTGAGACCGAATAGGAGGGAGTTACAGTAGTCAAGGCGGGAGGTTAGGAGACTGTTCACAAGAATAGAGGTGGTATGGGGGGTGAGGGAGGGGCGGAGACGGTTGATGTTGCGCAGGTGGAAATATGCAGACCGGATGACGTTATTGATGTGGGATTTGAAAGACAGTAGGCCATGGAGGATGACACCCAGACTCTTAACCTGAGGGGAGGGGCAGACTGAGGAGCTGTCGATAATGAGGGAAAAGATGTTGGTTTTGGAAAGAGTGGATTTTGTGCCAATGAGGAGCATTTGTGTTTTATCACTATTGAGTTTCAAGAAGTTGGAGGTGAACCAGAGTTTAATTTCAGAGAGGCAGGAGGTGAGGGAGGAGGGTGGGAGTGTGGAGCAAGGTTTGGTGGTGAGGTAGAGCTGGGTGTCATCCGCGAAGCAGTGAAAATGGATGTTAAATTTTCTGAAAATATTGCCAAGGGGGAGAAGGTAAATGATGAAAAGAAGGGGCCCCAGGACTAAACCCTGGGGCACACCTGAGGTAACTGGGGTGGGAAAACCACTCCCACACCTATGTGACTACGCTCCCCGTCTTCTGCTGCAGTCACCTGCTCCCCCTGCTGGTCACATCAAACATCACCACGTTCAGAGTCTCCTGTACAGTCTGTAGTCAGACTGAATACCACCCCAGCTGATCTCTCCTCCTCTCCCAGCCCCTCACTAATGACAGTTACACCCCTCACTCACACCAGCTCACCTTTGAGGAACAATCTCTCTACTGGTCACCATCCCATTCCTGTTATTTTCGGTTCACGTATGGGGTTTCACACTGCTAAAAGGCATCGTAATATCACCAATCTCCGCCCATTAATATACACCGCAGTCATTGGTGCGTCCTTCTCTATAGGGTTATGGAATTGCCAATCTGCAGTGAACAAAGCAGATTTTATTGCTGCCTATGCCAACCATCACACACTGGACATCCTGGCTCTCACTGAAACCTGGATTACGCCTGAAAACAATGCAACCCCAGCCGCACTTTCTATCAGCCACACATTCTCTCATACCTCTCGTCCATCTGGACGAGGAGGTGGTGTGGGTCTGTTAATTTCCAACGAATGGAAACACAATCAACTCCTACCTTCAGTCAAATACAACTCCTTTGAATACCATGCCATCCTAGTGACAGCACCAGTCAAACTTTACATAATTGTCATTTATCGTCCACCAGGGCAACTGGGTGATTTTCCTGATGAGCTCGACACTCTGCTTTCCTCCGTCCCAGAGCATGGCTGCCCCATGCTAGTCCTCGGTGACATGAACATCCACTTAGACAATCCCAGCTTCTCAGATTTCATGTCACTAATACTCTCTTTTGAGCTACAGCGGGTTTGCAGTCCTCCAACCCACAAAGCTGGTAAAGAGCTCCATCTCATTTTCACCTGAAACTGCATCACAGATGCTCTCACAGTCACACCTTTACACCTGTCTGACCACTATTTCATTCAGTTCAGTGTGTCTCTCCCTGAAAAACACTCTGCTCCCTCCCCCATGGTCTCTTTCCGCTGCAACCTCCGCAATTTGTCCCCCACCCACTTCTCCACTGTCGTAGCCTCCGCTCTCCCTCCCCCCAGCACTTTTTCCTCCTTAGAGGTTAATGATGCCACTGAGTCTCTGTGCTCTACACTTAGCTCCTGTCTGGATAATCTGTGCCCTCTATCTACTAGACCCGCTCGATCCTCCCAGTCCCACCCATGGCTCAATGATAACCTCCGGTCGCTGCATACCAACCTCAGAGCCGCAGAGAGAAAATGGCACAAAACAAAAAGCTCTTGTGACCTGATCACATTCCAGTCACTATTGGTATCCTTCTCATCCAGTGTCACTGCTGCAAAGAAGGCTTACTATAATAACAAAATGCATTCTGCCACCGACACCAAGAAACTATTCTCAACCTTTAAAACACTACTCAACCCTCCACCTCCACCGCCCACTACTAATCTGACAGCAGACAATTTTGCTTCATTTTTCACAAATAAAGTGTCTACTATCAGCAGTCAGTTCACTGATCCACCCATAGACTGCACGCCTCCTTCTTCAACATCATCATCATCACACACTGCTTCTTCTCCCCTGACTATGGCTACTACTAACTCAACTGATAAAAGCCCAACTGCGTCATTCCCCTCATTTACTCCCCTCACAGAGAACAAGGTGTCTAAACTCCTTTCCTCTAGCCGTCCTACAACATGCCTGTTGGACCCTATTCCATCCAACCTCTTACAGTCTGTTGCCCCTACTATCACAGCACCAATCACACATGTGATTAATGCTTCACTGACTTCAGGAACATTTCCTACAGTATTTAAACAAGCGCAGGTAACACCACTACTCAAAAAACCTTCCCTCACCCCCACTCAAGTGGAGAATTATCGACCAGTCTCACTCCTCCCATACCTTTCTAAGGTCATCGAAAGGGCTGTTTTCAAACAGGTCACAGAATTCCTCTCCCAAAATAACCTCCTGGACATCAACCAATCTGGCTTCAAAATCGGCCACTCCACTGAAACGGCTCTGTTGTCTGTGACAGAAGCCTTGAAAGAGGCTAGAGCAGCAGCCAAGTCTTCAGTACTCATTCTACTGGACTTATCAGCAGCATTTGACACTGTCAATCATGATATCCTGTTATCCATACTCTGGAACATGGGCATCACAGGCCACGCACACTCCTGGTTTCAATCTTACCTTACTGGTCGGTCCTTCAGTGTGTCCTGGCTAGGGCACACATCAGCAGTTCACCGCCTCACCACGGGGGTCCCCCAAGGCTCTGTGTTGGGCCCCCTCCTTTTTGCCATATACACCACCTCACTTGGTCAGATCATCCACTCACACGGCTTCTCATATCACTGCTATGCTGATGATACCCAGCTCTATCTGTCATTCCCACCTGATGACTCCACAGTCTCAGTGCGGATCTCAGATTGTCTCTCTGACATATCTGCATGGATGAAAGCCCATCACCTTCAGCTGAACCTGTCCAAAACTGAACTGCTGGTCTTCCCAGCTAAGCCAACCATACAGCAGGACATCTCCATCACTATTGACTCCATACCTCTGGCTCCTACCAGTGTAGTACGTAACTCACGTTGCCTCTGTCACCCGATCATGCCGTTTCACTCTGTTCAACCTAAGAAAGATCAGGCCATACCTAACCGAACAGGCCACCCAGCTCCTGGTGCAGACTATGGTTATCTCCCGTCTTGACTACTGCAATGCTCTTCTAACGGGCCTCCCAGCTTGTGTTGTCAAACCACTACAGATGGTCCAGAATGCAGCAGCGTGTCTGGTCTTCAATCAGCCTAAAAGGGCACATGTCACCCCCTCACTCACCCTAAAAGGGCACATGTCACCCCCTTACTCATTGAGTTCCACTGGTCTACCCATAGCTGCCCGCATCAAATTCAAATCTTTAATCCTAGCCTACAAAATTCTCCGTGGGTCTGCTCCTGTCTACTTAGGTGCACTAATAAAAGCTTATGTCGCCCCACGACCACTCCACTCGTCTGGGGAACGTAGTCTGGTGGTCCCCAGACCTTGTACAAGACAATCCAGGCTCTTTTCATGGGTCGTTCCACGTTGGTGGAACGCTCTACCAAGTGCTACAAGAACAGAGTCATCCCTGCCTATCTTCAAGAAGCTCCTGAAGACCCAGCTCTTCCGAGAGCATCTCCTGTCCTAGCTCTTTCAAACATTCCATTTTAAATATTCTAATAAGGTTTTTCCCAGGACAACCACAGATTCTTTCACGATTATCTCTGGACCTGCTGCGGTGGTCCGGCCTCTTCCCTGCCCTCATCATCACCACTCACTTATCCTCAACCGCCTCCATGTGTCTCCCCCTACTCCCCCCTTCTCCCCCTCTCCCCCAGTCCCTATCTCTATCGCTCTCTCTTTTTCCCCTTCTCTACTCTCTCTCTTTAACCCCAACTGGTCAAGGCAGACGGCCATCCTCCAGGAGTCTGGGTCTGCTCGAGGTTTCTGCTGTTAAAGGGAAGTTTTTCCTCGCCACTGTCACCAGTCACAAGTGTTTGCTCCTGGAGGATTCTGTTGGGTTTCTGTAGAATTGACTTAGAGTCTGGTTTGACCAACTCTATATATAAAATGTCAAGAGATAACTTTCTTGTGATCTGGCGCTATATAAATAAAATTTGATTGATTGAGTGATTTAATTGGTTTTCCCCTGTAAGTCGCTTTGGAAAAAAGCGTCTGCCAAATGCGTAAACATAAACATAAACATCTGACCTGAAGGATTTGAGCTGAACGAACTGAGTGCGGCCTGACAGATAAGAATGAAACCAGCGGAGGGGGGTATGGGTGACGCCAGTAGATGAGAGTCTACTGAGGAGGAGGGGGTGTGAGATGGTGTCGAAGGCTGCACTCAGATCGAGAAGAATCAGGATGGATAGTGAACCGGAGTCAGCTGCAAGGAGGAGATCATTAGTGATTTTTAGAAGGGCGGTTTCTGTACTGTGGTGTGGGCGGGACCGGACTGGAAGGGCTCGTACAGACTATTGGTCATTAAGTGTGTGTGAAGTTGAGCGGCGACTATTTTTTCAGCAATTTTGGAAATGAAGGGCAGGTTGGATATGGGGCGGAGGTTATTGAAATTGTTGGGGTCTAGACCAGGTTTTTTGAGGATGGGGGTGACGGCTGCAGTTTTGAATTGTGGAGGAACAGTTCCAGTGGTCAGGGAAAAATGAGTGATGGCAGATATGAGGGGAAGGAAAGAGGGAAGGCAGGATATATCTTGCATTGACTGTCCAATTAAGCAGCCCAGGTCCAAATGGCAGCAACTAACAGTTTAACAAGGAAAAGACACTGAATATGTAAAAGTAACACACAACAGTAGTGACAGAATAAGTTTAAGAGAGGTACAGGATAAAAGGATGTGATAAATGTGGATGCTGATTGACCCACTTTGAGTTGCTTTTCTGCATAGTTTCCATGCAAACCTTTAAAAAAACAAAGAGAAATGTACAACTGTGGCAAATTGTTCATTTTAAATGTCTGTTTTATCTTCATGGAGCAGGTAATTATCCAACAAATGTAAATAAACTTGTCTATACGCTGCAAAAATCAAAATCTTACCAAGTGTTTTGTTTTTGTTTTTTGTCATTTCTAGTCAAAATATGTCATCACACTTAAAATAAGACATTATCACCTAAAGAGTAACTTTTCAGTGAGATATAAGAACTTATTTTCAGACAATAGGTCTTGAAAATCTCATCTCAAGAAATCTTACCAAGATAATTTTCATTTGTTCCATTGGCAGATTTTTTTTGTTTGAATTAAGAAAAAAAAAAAATCTTGAAGTATGCAAAAAAAAAAATCTGCCAATGGAACAAGTGAAAATTATCTTGGTAAGATTTATTGACATAAGATTTTCCAGACCTATTGTCTAAAAATAAGTTCTTATATTTCACTGAAAAGATACTCTTTAGGCGATTGTCTTATTTTAAGTGTGATGACATATTTTGACTAGAAGTGAGAAAAATACACTTGGTAAGATTTTGATTTTTGCAGTGTAAGAGTGAATCCATGTCTTTAACGTCACATCTCTCTTCAGACTTTATAACAACCACATCACAGATGTCGGCGCCAGGTTCGTCGCTCAGATAATCGAACAGTGTCCGAAGCTGAAGAAGCTCAAGTAGGTTTAAAACTCATCTGTAGCATCATTAATGATGAAATGATTCGGGTTTCCTCCTAAAACACATCCTTCTCTGTCTTCAGGATTGGTAAAAATAACATCTCAAGCATTGGTGGGAGATATTTGGCCAACGCAATCCAGAAGAGCACGTCTATATTTGAAGTGGGGTAAGACTGAAGTACTGTTTTATACCAGAAAATGTAATTCTGAAGGAGGTTATATGTAGCATTTCTGCTCTCTACACTACAAAAAATGAATATCTAATGTAGATCAAATGACTTGAATTTGGAATATTTATCTTGGCAGATCATTTTTTGGATTTATTTACTTATTGAGACTTAATCGTGTTCAGATTATTTGACTTGTTCCAAGAATTTTCATCTTGAGCTACCCCACTTAGATAATACAATTAATTTTAAGCAATATTTACAACAAAATAAGCTACATAGTTGGGGGTTGAGTATGGAGGACACATGTACAGTTTACCCTCAAGACATTTTTACTTATTTTATGTAGTTTTTGCCTATAAATACATATTTATTGAGTCACGGAATTTTCATAAACCCATACACTGGACAAAATTCAAATCTTACCAAGTGTAATTTTGTCATTTCTACTCCAAATATCTCATAACACTTAAAATAAGACATAACCCCGAAAGAGGAACTTAGGGGAAGTTATAAGAACTTATTTTTAGACAATAGATCTGGAAAATCTGATTTCAAGAAATCTCACAGAGATAATTTTCACTTGTTCCATTGGCAGATTTTTGGCTTAAATTAAACAAAAAAAATCTTGAAATGAGCAAAAAAAAATAAAAAAAAAATCTTGAATACAGCAAAAACAATCTTGAATTAAGCAAAAAAAAAAAAAACTGCCATTGGAACAAGTGAAAATTATCTTGGTAAGATTTCTTGAAATCAGATTTTCCAGATCTATTGTCTATAAATCAGTTCTTCTATCTGACTGAAAAGTTTCTCTTTTGGTGATTCTGTCTTATTTTAAGTGTGATGAGATATTTGGATTAGAAATGACAAAAATACACTTGGTAATATTTTTTTTTCCAGTGTACTATATAGAACTTCTTCATAGAATCAGATCATGTCAGATTGAGTCTCACCAGCAGGTCAGTGGTTCTTTTTTATTGACCTGCTGGGTGTTTTGTTGTCGTGTTGTAGAATGTGGGGGAACAGCATTGGGGATGAAGGAGCAAACGCCTTTGCTGAAGTTTTGAGAAACCACCCGAGTCTGACCAACCTCAGGTAAATAACAGCTGCTTCTAAACAGAAGGAGATTCCTTGGGTTACTACTCTATAAACATGGGTGTGTTTTTGTGTCGCAGTCTGTCGGCTAATGGCATCACATCAGAAGGAGGGAAGAGTCTGGCGAAGGCGCTGATGGAGAACAGCTGCCTCCGAATATTCTGGTGGGTTGGACCTGTAGTTTGAGCTGATGTTTAACCTCCTAAAGACCCAGCTACGGGTTTTCTGTCCATATCTGTGGACAAGAGTTTCACACCTTTATACAAAAAAAAAAACAACAACTGTCCACCACAAAGTACATTCCATAAAATTGTAAAAAAAAAAAAAAAAAAAAAAAGCATCTGAAAAAACTGTTGCATCACGATGTTTCCAATATAGGCAATTATTTGATTTAAAAAAAAATCCCCCCCCCCCAAAAAAAAAGCCAAAACATGTACTTTCCTGGGTCTAAGGAGGTTAAGTAGATGTACTAATACCACACTGAAAATGATGCACTACAAGTCATGAATTCAAACTATCACTGATGTAAAAGTGTGTGTTATAAGCAAAATGTAAAGTATTTAATGTACTGTAAACTCTTTCAGACTCATTTTACTGCAGTACATGTTTAACCCTTTTCAGGTCACTCATAGAAATACTCTGAAACTCAACATTTCAATCTTAGTGTGTTATTGGAGGACATAACAAGACTTTATTACTTTTGTGAAATTTTACAAAATTTTCATTGTATTGAAAGTCAAGGACAATGAAGTTACCATATTTGGTTCCTTACCTGTAAGTGGCAAAAAAAATACATAAATAAATAAAAATAAAAATAAGAAAATTACAAGAAGTATACAAAATACAAGAAAAACACGTAATATGAAGGGAGCATGTACTTTAGACCATTAGAACGTCACTTTTAGAACATTAGACCATCCTAAGTGCTGGTCCAGACCCCTGTCTACATCCACATGATCCCTTTGAACATCATTCTTACATTAGTACCATTACTGCATGGTACTGCCACTGTCTTGTAATGTATGTGGAAATTACTAAAAATAGTCACTTGCCCAATAAAAGGTTAAGATTCAGCTCATTTTAAATACATTATCCACTGCCATTAGTTTAATCTACATCAATCTAATTATGATGTTTGTCATGGGAGAAGAATGAATCTGTAAAAAATCAACACTTCCTGAGCTCAGAAAGACAGCCCTGTTTTCAGCTTATATATATATTTCCAGGATAGTGCAAGAGAATTTTTAGAGTTTGATTAAGATAGGGTTAGATCAGATAAAATAAAATGAGTAAAATATAATAAAATAAATGCTAAACAAAAACATAGTAAGATAAAGTAAGAAAAAATACAATTATTTAACCTCCTAAGACCAAGCTATGGGTTTTCTGTCCACATTTGTGGACAAGTTTCACAACTTTAAACAAAAAAAAACAAAACAAAACAAAAACCCAGAAAGAAATCTGTCCACTGTAAAGGACATTCCATAAAAATGTAAAAAAAAAAAAAAAAAAAAAGGCATCTGAAAAAAACTGTTGCATAATGATGTTTCCAATATAGGCAATTATTTCATTAAAAAGCTTGTACTTTCCTGATATTTCCTGGGTCTCAGGAGGTTAAGAAAAAATATGATACAATAAAGTATGACAAAAAAAATAATAAGTGGTAATAATTTGTCAGAATTTTACAGTGTTACAACTGCATAAACAATTGCAAAATTAAACAAAAAGATATGGTAAAAGACAAAAAAAAAAAAAAAAAGTTAAAATATGAAGCAACACTCAGTTGAAGCAATGATGGTAAATAAGCATAGAAATGAAAAAAATTCCAAGCTATAAACAGCATTGACACTAGATCTTTAACGTTAGAGTTAACCCTAACCCGAACCGAACTCTGTAATACCTGTTGATCCACTAATCCTATCAATACATGTAAATAATTGGTGTAAAATACAGTTCTTCATCTTTTCATGGTCATCAGATACGACCCATTTGGACGTTCAGACCCTCTGTAGTTACCGTGGAAACACCGTCATCTTCTACAACATTAATTCACCAGTAAAACCCATGGAGTTGGATCAATGACAGTGGATGGAGATGCTTGTTTTCATTTTTTATCAGTAAATTAAATGTAAGAAAATTCCGGATTTTCACTTAAAAATGCAAAACACAAAGGATGACATTAATAATACCCTATAAAATTACAATGCTGTTTTTATGTCTTTATAATTTATTCTTGTATTTCAGTCTATCATTTTGCTTTTTGTATTCTTCTGAATGACACTGATTTATGTCTTTAATCTATTCTTGTATTTTTCTTTTCTTTTTGTTGTTTTTTTCCCTGTAAGTTGCTTTGGAAAAAGGCATCTGCCAAATGCACAAATGTAATGAAATGTAACACATGGTGATGAATCAGGTTAAAGGTTAAATATGGTGAAAATTCCTTTGGGAAGTGCCACTAAAGTAGCCCTGGGTGTTTATGGATTAAATCGGTAAACGTCTGTGTGCCGTTGCAGGTTGGTGCAGAACGAATTATCCGACGACGCAGCTCCACATTGGGCCAAGTTGATCGGAGCCAACACGGGTCTGACCCACCTGTGGTAAAGAAAACACACCGGGTTCATTCACCTGCAGACGTGGATCATCAGGAAGTCTCTGACCTGTGTGTGTTTGTCTGCAGGTTAATCAACAACCAGTTCAGTATGGATGGAATCCGACGGTTCTCAGAGGCTCTTGGTCACAACACACACCTCAAAGAGATATGGTGAGGATCAGTCAGAGACGCTGTGTTCGGTCAGTTTGAAGAGGGAAAAAAAGATGTTTCTCTCTTTTGATGAGAAAAAATGTCAGTATTCGATCCTCTATGTGCATTTTAGGAATGCTTTAAAGGGCTCATATTTGTCTAAACCCACTTTCATTAGTCTGTGGTTCATTTGTTTGTGTGTATTTGTGTAAGGTAGGGCAAGATAAGATAAAGTAAGATCAGGTAAAATAAAATAAGATAAGGTAAAATATGGTAAGATAGATGTTTCCCTCTTTTGATAAGAAAAAATGTCAGTATTTAATCCTCTATGTGCATTTTAGGAATGCTTTAAAGGGCTCATATTTGTCTAAACCCACTTTTCTTAGTCTGTGCTTCATTCATTTGTGTATTTGGACCCTAATAGTTCAGACAGTTTGAATTTGAACCCTCCAGCTGCTGCAAAGCTATCTGTATATTAATTTTGGCAAAAATCAAGTGGATTTCTACAACCTGTTTGAATTCCTTCTAAGTTTATTACATTTTATAACTAGTTACATCATGACATTTGCACATATAAGGTCCAGACTTCAGATGAACTTTTCTCAGAGTTTCCACATTTTTTAAAGGATAGTTTGGAGACGTGAATATTTTCATAATGTAATAAAATTACTAAAATGAGTTTGACATCTCTGCCTTAGTGTCTAGATAATTTTAGCTAAGGGGCCACATTCAGGCCAATACACAGTTATGGAAAAAATGTTTAGACCATCAAAAGTCCTCAAAAACAATGGTTCTGCAATCCAGTCCTAACTCCTGTGTGTGTCATGTGACTTAAACAGACAGAAAAGAAAACATGGAATGAATAAAAACACTGTTTTTGTCAGAACAATGACATAAGAACTGAAGTGATTTTGGTTTTTATCCAGAAAACATGTTAAATGCATAGACATCAGCTCTGAAATTCAACTACTATGAGACATTTTTGTTGTTCTCATTCTATTTGTCCAAACAAATGGACCTTTAGTTGGACCAGGCATTAAAATGAACAAGAAATGGAAGAAAACAAGGGGTGGTCTAATCATTTTTTACACAACTGTTGTCTCAAATTGGTCGGACCAGTAAAATAGTATCATATTAACCTATAAATAATGTCACCTTCAAACTTTACTCTATGGTTTAGAGTGAAAAAAGTAAAATTACATTATGAAATTGTTTACATCTACAAATTACCCTTTAGAAAATGTGAATAACATGAACAATCTGCAGTTTCTTCAGAAAAATAAGTGTAATTTCAACAATATTGTGTCTCAGTGGATCCACAAAGACACGAAACATTTAGTAACAAGCAGAATATTATTAAAATGACACTTAATTGTCTTAAGACATTTAATGTTGTTCATGTTTGTTCAGGTTATTCACTTTTTTCATCAAATAGTAGCTTATAAATGTAAACATTTTCATGTTTTTTGGGGGGGTTTTTGCACTAAAACAAAGAAAAATTAGGAGATGTTACTATAATCATATTTTGCTGAGATCATATCGGTCTGTATGTGGAACCTGAACTACGATGATTTTGACACGTTTTATTGTTAATATCTTCGGTGTAATTTTTGCATTTCACTAATTCATCCCACGGACCGTATGTTTGCCACCCCTGGTTTACTGCGTGTGTTTTCTTTTCATAATGTCTGATGGTTTGTAACTCTGTGCCTACAGTGTAAAAGGAAACCAACTCGCAGAAGAGGAAGAGAAACAGTTTGTGGAAGAGAAAAGGCTGCGGTTCCACTGAACAGACGCCAGATTAACCCATAAAGGCCCAAACAGCCAACGACCACCAGCATCTACTGATCTGAACCCTTTAACATCTGCTGATCCACTAATCTGATCAATACATGGAAATAATTGGTGTAAAATACGGTTCATCTTTTCATGGTCATCTGATATGACCCAATGGGATGTTCAGAGGCTCCGTAGTTACCGTGGAAACACCATCATCTTCTACAGCATTGATTCACCAGTAAAACCCATGGACAATGGATGGAGACACTTGTTTTGACACTCAGTTAATGATAGATTTGCTGGGAAAGTCTATTTTTCTTCAGTTTTCTCTGTTTGTGATATAATAACTTTCAACTTGAATCTGAGTTTTTATGAACATCTACGTGATCAGTGAATTAAATATAGGAAAATACCAGATTTTTCACTTCAAAACACAAAATACACAGGATAATATAAAAAATAGTGATAAATCTCTAAAGAAAGGTTAAATATAGAAAAAAATTATAATTTGGGAAGTGACACAAAAGTAGCACTGGGCCTTTATGGGTTAATGTGTTCATGGTGTTAATGTTAAAATACACTGGACATCATTTTCATGGTTCACTGTTCATGTAGAGGGTGTAAAGCTGAATTTATAAGTAGAAGGAAGTGTGAGTTTTAATGAAGCAGAAAAAAAAACACCAACTTCCTTTTTCATGGATGTCTCTATAGGTTTAAACTGTTTGTTGGTGTTTTCTTTATTACACAACTGTTACATAAAGGGCAGTTAATATGAAATCCTTTTTTAGTCTAGTTTTGATGCAGACAGTCGGAAAAACATTCTCTGTTCTCTTGAAGTTCCTGATTTATTTCCCTCAATGGACCTTCTCACTGTGGATTTTCACATTGTGGAACTAAATGAACCTGAAGTACGACTTTGTTCCACTTTTCATTTCTGCTAAACTGAAGAGAAACAGTTTGTACAATAATTTAACCTGTTACATTTTTCATTTTATTTGTTTCTTTATCAGTTTACCATTTATTTGAGATATTTTATGAATATTTAAAAGGTGCTGTGTAAATAAACTTATTAACGTTATAAAAGTAGGGCCTGGAATTGTTGCAAAATTTGATTGAATGTCTGGAAAATAAACACAATTGAAGATGCACAACAGAGAAAGAATGATGGACCTGTTAGTTCATAGAATGTTTACAATGTGTGGAATCCTGCACTTCCCATGATGCAACTCAACATTGTCAGTGATGTTACTGATAGAAAACAATGACAATACAATCATATAATGTATGTTGTGTGACGAAGAAATAAAATGGTTTCTTTATATGTTCTATGTTTAAGTTGTGTCAAAAAAAACACAAAAAAAACCAAAAACATATCAACAACTACATGTGTGCGATTAATGTCTTTCTCTGTGGATTTATATATATAATCCAATAACACAACAGCTAAAAACAGCTATGAAGTTAATCTGTTTCTACTGTGATTTTATTACACCTGTTTTAAAGGAAAACAGTCAATAATGATTCAGCTACTGAGTGAAAAATCATCAACCAGAAATGTTGTAAGAAATGCCCCAATGATATCAATGTTGTTATGGAAAAATGATAAATAAACTTGTTAAAAAAAAAAAGTCATCACCTATCAGCGCTGAGGAGGCAGTATTTGATCAGAGGATTGTGGCGTTGTCGTTCTAACATCAGTAATGAAGCGCAGTCACTTCTCTAAAAAACCTGAAACCTGGTCGATGTGCAGAGTTTGGAGTTCAGTAGCAGCTGTTTTACTTCCTGCAAAAACCAAATAACTGCATGATTTCCTGAACCAGACAAAGAAGGTGACATCTGTTCCTATGTTTCAGTGGTCAAAGATCACAATTATATTAAACCCAACCATAAACTGTTGATGATACTTTAAAGGCTTAAGTAACCCCTTAACTTATTAACACTGACAGTAAAGTGTAGGTCAATATTCAGTCACATATTTAAGTGGTGAAACACGAAGGTTTTTTGGTCCATACGCTACAGTTTAACATATTACTAAACTTGTTATTTTTTCATGTTGTTAATTTTTCAATACTTTAAACTAAAAATATTACAGATTGGCCCTTTAATGTGACTCAAACCATCAGCACAGTCAGTATCATTTGTAGAGATGTATTTACTACTTTAAAATGCATAATCTAATAGGCCTGAAAGATAAGGTAAGGTAAGATAAGATAAAGTAAGATAAGATGAGGTAAATAAGGTAAGGTAAGGTCAAATAAAATTGGATATGGTAAAATAAGATAAAATAAGGCATGGTAAGGTAAGATAAGATAAGGTAAGGTAAGATCAGGTAAAGTAAGATAAGGTAAAATAAAATAAGGTATGATTAGATAAGAAAACATAGGATAAGATAAGGGAAAATATAGTAAGGTAAGATAAGGTAAAATAAAATATGGTAAAATAAAATATGGTAAGATAAGATAAGATAAGATAAGATAAGATAAGATAAGATACCATGCGGATTCCTAAATCTGCTGTCATATATAAACTGGTGTTCATAAAATACCCAGGGGAACTTTTTTATGATCAGCTGGTCAAACAGAAGCTGTGAAAATACAAACTCTATAAAAGCAGAATGTTTCCATCAGACCCTGGACTGAACAGACGTTCAGGGTTTTTTTTAGTTCATGTACAAACAGAGGAAACCCCAGAAAATGTGACCCAATGAAATGAACCACATCCAGCTGAGGCTGAAGGAGGGATGGGGCTTTTACAACATCTGTAATAATAATAATAATAATAATAATAATAATAATAATAATAATAATAATAATAATGGGCAACACGGTGGTGCAGTGGTTAGCACTGGTGCCTCACAGCAAGAAGGTCCTGGGTTCAATTCCAACACCAGTCGACGGGGGGTGGGACCTTTAGTCCATGGGGGTGGGGCCATTCTGTGTGGAGTTTACATGTTCTCCTTGTGTCTGCGTGGGTTCTCTCTGGTACTCTGGCTCCTCCCACCATCCAAACACATGCACTAATAGGTGAATTGCTTAATCTAAATTGCCCACAGGTGTGAATGTGACAGTGTTTGTTTGTCTGTATATGTTCAGTCTGTGATGAACTGGTCACATGTCCAGGGTGAACCCCGCCTTCGCCCCTATGTAGCTGAGATAGGCTCCAAGAGACCCCTGAGACCCTAGTGAGGAGAAAGCGGGTTCAGAAAATGAATGAATAATAATAATAATAATAATAATAATAATAATAATAATGGGGTTATAATGGGACTAAAATGATAAACAACGGTATTTCTTGCATTTTATTTTCTACATTTCTTTTAAGTATTTCATTTTTTTCTGCTGATTAAAGGTTTAATGGTAGGTTTTCCGTCTCTGAACTGAGGACCTTAGACTTTGTAGCTGTTATTAACTATATAAGAGCATGTAATTTCAGTTTAGTGTTTTTTTACACTAAAACAAAGAGAAAAATTAGGACACATTATTATGATAGTATTTTTCTGAGATCCTATTGGTCTGTATGTGGAACCTGAACTAAAATGCTTTCGACACCTTTTATTGTTAAAATCTTCAGTGTAATTCATTCATTTCACATATTTATTCCATGGGCTGGATTGGACCCTTTTGGGGGGGGGGGGTTGGCCCATGGACCACATGTCCATGGACCCTGCACTAAGGGATTGTGTGTTTCTGAGGATGAATCATTACTAGAACAGAAACAGAACCAACAAAACACCAGGACAGAAGGTGAATGTCATCGTCACTTCTATTAAGGCCAGATCTATTGTACATTTCCTCTTAAGATTCACAGAAAAAAAACAAAAAAAACAATCGCTAAACAGTGTCCAAACTGTTCACAGAAATCAAAAGGAATAATGGGAAATCAGACGTAGGGATGACCTGTGAACCCTGGGGGATTCTGGGACTAAAAACAGAGGAGCAGGAGGAGGAGTCCACAGTGCAGGGAGAGTAGGTGAATCTGTAGCACCGCCGTGTGGTCAGACTGGGTATTACAGCTGATCTGTGAGGGGCTCAAACACAGTACGAAGACAACAGCAGCGTTCTGCAGAGTCAGGAGGGGTCCCAACCTCCACAACCCCCTGGTTCATCATGTGGATTCTTAATGTCAGGACATAAACAGAAGGAAATGAAAACAAAAACAGACAAGTATCCGGGGTTAGTCCCCTATTTCGCATTTATAAGCAGCATTTAAACACATTCTACAGGTTTATAACACGCTGTAATGGAGTCAGAAGCACATTCTTATATATTATTTCAGCTGTGCTCAGAGTTGATTCTTATATGTTGACAGTTTTAATCTAATAAGGTGATAAATTACTAAGTGCGTGCAATTAAATTATACTTAATGACCAAAATATTCATGATTACAAAGGGGTTTCAGCAAAAAGTGCATCTATAAGACATTTTTGGTGCTTGTGCTTAAAAAAACACAACTTTCCTGCACATTTTACATCCAAACATAGACTTTTTGGGCTTAATAGGACAAATAGCTTCAAATTTTACGACTGTTAAATTCAAATGATGTTGCAGAATAAATGCTGGCTTTAAAATAGAAATTTCTAATGATTAATTGATCATACAATCAGTGTTTTTAAGTATTGACCTTTAAAGACCTAGAGCAGATTTTAAAGTAAAGTACAAATACATTTTTGTCTACATTTAACCTTCTATCACGATATATTATAATATTATCCTCTGCATTTTGAATTATTTAGTGAAAAGCATGCATTTTACTTTACTGACCATGTAGATCTTCATTAATCATTAGATCTTCATAATTATGAGAACAACTGAAGAAATAAAAATGAATTGTCTCCATATTTAAGCTTTTGGAAGTGATTTATCACCATTTATTATAATATTATCCCCTGCATTTTCCACATATTCATCCAAAATGATTTTCCTTATATTTAACTTTCTGACCATGCAAATATTCATACATTCAAAGGTTATTATATCAAAACCAAGAAAACTGACAAAAAAGTGACTTTTTCCATGTTCACTACGGAGCCTTTGAAGGTCCAAATGGGTCATATCTGATGACAATGAAAAGATGACAGTGCATTTCACACCAATTATTTACATGTATTGATAAAATTAGTGGCTCAACAGGTATTAAACAGTTTAGATCAGTGGATGTTTTGGTGTCTATTTAGGTCTGAGAGGGTAAACTGAGTCTTAAGGCCACATTACTGAAATAAAAGTAGGACAAAGGGTCCTGCAGACCAGCAGCATAAAGACATTCACAAGGTCAAAGGCCATGGCATCAAACGACAGCCCGTATGCGACTTCCTCTCTATTACCAATAGTAATTATATCAATACCTTCAACTGTTTTGAAGTTACAGCACTTTAAAATGTGTCCCATTATAAACCAATGAGGATTTGGAAAATTACAAAAATTCATGAAAAATTCAAAAGTCAGTATTTGTCAGTTCTTTGAACTTGGTTAACCTGACCCCAAGGATCGTCTGCTATGAATTTCAATTGATTGTGGCTTTTAGAGAAGAAGATTCTTGAAAAATTGTTTTACAGACAGATGGACGACCACTGATCCCAGTGGTCCATCAGACCCTTCAGCTGCTGGACCAAAAAGTTTAAATACTGACGAAGTCCAACTGTCTTTGTGGAACTCACTTTTTGTCTTTCTTAAGGTCAGTTACTTACATACAGCTCCTGATTTTACTTTTTTTTTTTTTTTATCATTATCTCCATTAATAAGAATATGAGTACTAAGAATAAGACAAATCGAAACAAAAAAGACAAATCAAATTTTAAAAAGCCAAAAGGCTGACTTTATCTTCTGGAAAAAAACGTTCTGCTTCTTGTTTCTGCTCCTTAATGTGGCCATAATACTCCATCACAGCCAAAACCCAAAAAACGCTGATTATATGATCAAACAATCCCATACTTTACCTTATTGTGTATGAATTCTGTAGCAGTCTTAAACTTTTGTTCAGGTTCATCAGTGTAATCAACAGCAGTCAGTACTGAGGTTTCCAAATTATGGCTTAAATGTTAATTTATTTTCAAACTAAAGCAACAATTTTCATGAAATTTGGTTGAAGGGAAGGAAAAGCCTGTTAACTTTTAAATCAGATCCACAAAAATGGGCTTTTTTGGTCAGTGTATCTTTTGGTAATTGGCTTTTCCTTTCAGAAACAAAAGCAAAACTAGTGGTTAATTGATTTTCATTTTAAAATAAAAGACATTTGTCGACATTCTTGGAGGGAGCATCACTACGATGTCCAGATTTCACATGAATTGGAAGATTCATACAAACCCATTGTTCATAAGAATCTTTGTGACCTAGACATTAGCGCTCTTTCCTTGAAAATGACAACTTCTGATCTCAGAAAATGAAAAAAACAGCCATTTTTGGTCTGTTTTTCCATTTCTGTCAGGTAGTAACTTTCTTTTTTGTCATTAGAAAGAGAAAACAAAAATCAGTCCATTGTTTAAAATTTGGTTTATCTGTTTTGACACTGAAAAAGAAAAACGCTTTGAAATTTAATTTTAATTCCTCTATTTTACAACAAAAATTAATTTACCAATAGTTTTTCTTTTGTTTCTGGAAACAAAATCCAAATACTAAAAGATACATTGACCTTTTTCCTTGACTTTTTCTCTCTCCTTGTCAATTACAGACACATTATTACAAGAAAATGTGAACTTTTGAGCCTGAAACCAACAACTATTTCCAGATTTCTGCCTTTTATGTAACAGTGGTTCTGCCTTAAATGTGCTGTTGGTTTACTGATGGGCTTTGTGCTGCTGCATCACAGTGTGTCACAAACCAGGGTACAGCTCACAGTCATGTTCATGTGCTGCTTGTGAAAACCACAGATTATAAGGCGCCTTAAAGTAAGGTGTTACTCTTCACAGTCTGCAAACATACTGGCTATTAGAGAAAATGGAGCAGCTCATCGTTTCCTGCAACGAAAAGTTTTCACGTGCACTCGGACGAGCGCAGTCAGTCTGAGCTTTGGGATCCACTGGAGTCCATTCCACAGTGACTTTTTAGAATCGTCATGTGGTTCAAAAAAGCTGTACACCCGTGGCCCCCTAGTGGTCGAGGTCTACAGGGAGTCCAGACCAGGTTGAAGAGGGTCCGGTCCTGGTGTTCCAGCCCGGTGTGGGACCTGTTGGCACCGGTGGACAGTCCACAGGGTCACTGCTACCAGGAAACCAACAGGACATTCAGGTTGGATTAGCGCAGAAAAGACCACAGAGGCCGGTTTATGTTCACGCTGGGTCACAGATGAAGCACTTTACAACAGATCAAGCATCAGATGCACAGAAACAGACCAAATTCAACTCTGTTGCAGTAGTGGAAAAAAGGGTATTGGACACATTTAAAATTTTACACTTATTTTGTCATTAAATATTTGTAGAAATGGGTCATTCCATGGCAATTCAACCAATGGTCCCCACATGACTCCCTCAGAAAATTCTGAAAAAGTTCACACTTGTTCACCTACCAGATAAACAACCACATCCAAAGTTTTAATGTCATATCTGTAATAGTTTAGCAGATACAGCCCTTTGAAAATTAATGCTTTTTTTTTTTTTTTTTACTTTTGTAAATGTGCTTTTGGTCCAACTTTGAGGAGCTCTCTGTCCTCAGGTATTCCATCCACACTGAAACTGAAACTGACTGTCTGGGCTGAAACCCCCCTGAAAAGACCATATTTGGCATCCAAATAATTGTAGGTGCCTTCATGTTTGGTCCATGAGGCCTTGAAATCAGGCCCAAAGGCTCATTCTGCAGATGTCCTCTGTCTTCAGACTGTCACTGGGACAGAATGGATGAATGGACACACCTCATGTTTTTACATGGATTCTTCTGGTCCAGATGCAACAATCTACTGCAAAAAAAAACACATTTACATGAAAAGTGTTGCTGTGAGGCAATGAATAAAATGGGTTGATTTCAATTTTTCGCAAAATTACTCTTTATTTGAGCACCCAAATTACCATGGGGCCAGTTAATGAACATTTGGACATTTTTACCATGTCTTCATATATGTTTCAAGAGGTCGTGGACAAAATGTTAGCTTTGGGATAGAACTGGTTCTATTTTTATTTTTTATTTTTTTTACTGCATGACTATTTTCTTCCAATTGTATCCAAACGTAGGTGTAAATGACATTTTGAACAGTAGAATGGCATTGATTATTGCACAAGTTCTGATAATAGATATTTGAACTGGGGTGTGGAACTGCATGATGGTTCAGATAGAAGAATTCTAGATTTCCCAGAACTGGTTCAGGTTGATGCCTGTAGTAGAGACTTCTGGGAAATTGGATGGAGCTGGTCAGCTGGCCCAGTTTCACCAGGGTCAGTGACAGAAATGGCGCTCAGATTTCCCAGAATTTTTAGGATGCTGGCCAATCTAATCTTTCTGTGACATTCAACCTTTAAGATCAATCCAACAACACATTTTTCCTCCATGATGAATAAGTTTGTTCAGGATTATGAACAGAATTCTCAAAATTAGGAAACTTTTACAGAAAAAAACTATAACAGATGACATTTAAATGACGGATGTGTTCGTTTATCTGTAGGTGAATAAGTGTGAATTTTTTCAGAATTTTCTGAGGGGGTCGTGTGGGGCACTTTCTGAAATCTGCTTGATTTGGGATGGAATGACCCAAAAATATTTTGGTGTGGCTGCATCAGACAGATAAAAACAAATGATTAACCCTTTAAACCAGTGTTTTTCAACCTTAGGGTCGGGACCCACGTGGGGTCACCTGGAATTTCTAGTAATTGATAAAAATAAAAAAATACTAATACAGAATATATGGTGAGTTTAGAGAGACAATCCTAACACATAAAAGACATGAGAAACTGTGAGTCTGAAACTGAAGCACTGTTGAAACATGAACTTCACTGACCTCCTCTAGTGTCTAAAGGTGTCTGTATTTGTTAAGGGAAGGACTGGTCTTCTTGTCAGACAGTTTCTTAACCCTTTATCGGGCAAGTGACTATTTTTGGTAATTTCCACATACATTACAAGACACTGACAGCAACAGTTACAGCAGTGTTTTTCAACCTTGGGGTCGCCTGGAATTCAAATGGGGTCACCTGAAATTTCTAGTAACTGATAAAAAAGAAAAAGAAAAAAACTTACTAATAAATAATCTATGGTGAGTTGATAAAGACAATCCCAATCCATGACAGACAAACCGAAGCTGAAACTGCAGCACTGTGGTTCTGTTTGTGTCACATGTTCACTGTGGTCAGTTTCAGATGCTGCAGCTCTTTCATAATTCATAGTTTCAGTTCTTGTTTGTTCAGTATTAATTGTCCTCCTTGTAAATCCCAGCTGGACTGACTGGACAGATCCTGAGCCTTTGTGCAGTAATCTACACCTGGATTTACTGCCTCTGTCCACAATAATAGACATTATATAGACTAAATGTGTCTAAAATTAACATTTATTTGCAACATAGTATAGCAAACTATTACATGATCAAAAACAAATTAATTTGAGCAAAACAAAAGTTTCCGTTTTAAATGTCTGGGGTCGGCAGAAATTTGTGATGTTAAAATGGGGTCAGGAGACAAAAAAGTTGGGAACCACTGGATTAAACCTTAAATCTAAAATGGTCCACCTGGCCTTTTTTTTTTTTTTATTTTGACTAAAAGGTCAGAAAATATGCTGGGTGAGTCCGTTTGCCCATTTTTCCAGAGCCCTTCTTTTCCAGATCTTTCAAAATCTAGCAGTCATTTACGATTTACTGCATGTTAAAATACTGATAAAACGGCGTCTTCTCCAGCTTCTGATACAAGCGAGTGAAATTCCCACAATAACCCAATTAAACCCATAAAGCACAATGTCTCAGGTTTCAGAAACTGTTGGAATTTTTCCAATTGCACAAACAGTGAAAGAGTTACAGCCATTTAAACTGCATAAGCACAGGGTGTGTTAGCGCTGACACGTCAGATTCAAAAGTTAATTACTATTTTGTTTATTGTAAAAAAAAAAAAAAGAAAACAATAACTAAAATCTTCTTTATGTTTCAATTAGCATTATCTTGGTAAGTTTCCCTGATTTGCTCTACTTTTGTGCACCTGCTTCTTTACCTGTTGAAAATCATCTCATTTCAAAATCTGAAAACTCCACCTCCAGCCTCTGATTACATCATAAAAACAAAATACCTACAACCATCTGATTCAAGTTTCTTCTGCTTCTGACAGATTTGATGAACAACATTGTGTCTTTTTTTATTGCTCAACAAGACAAAAACCCTTAAAAAATAATCTTGAGGGAAATAAAACCACTTTGCTTCCTTCAGCTGCTTTTTTCAGAGCTTTAACAACACGTCATCATTGGATTAATTCTAAGTTGAGATACGTTTGGAAGCTGTGGAACAAAGCGAGCAGGGGAATATTCACTTTAATAGTTTTGTATTTGTTAAAATCCTATTTAAAACGTCAAGAATGAAGAGAGTGTGTTCAGACCAAAAGAAAAGCAGATTTTTCACATGTTGTGGTTAAATATAAAATCAATCCAAAGACTCCAGTCGATGCTGAGAGCTGTGACTGTTTCATCTAAAGGGAAAAATAGAGGAAAAATGTACTGATTTATAACATTTATAAGAGTTAAATGAAGTCTGCTGTTATTGGAGAACTGATAAAAAGAAAAATGGTTTGTTTGGGGCAGAAAAATGCACTTTCTGTCTGATGTTGTTAATATTCCACGGTTCAGAGGATGAAGCCGGGATGGAAGGCAGATAAAAACATAATCAAAAAAAAAAAAGCAAAGTAAAATAGAAAAAGTTTGGTTTTACTTCAACGCCTGTAGACATTATCATTCTTCTCAAATGAAAATACAGACGTAAAATACTGGGTTCGATTCCTGCTCTGTCCTCGTCATGTGCCATTGTGTCCTTGGGCAAGACACTTCACTCACCTTGTATGAATGTATGTGAATGTTTCATATAGAGGGAAAATAGAGGAAAAATGTACTGATTTATAACATTTATAAGAGTTAAATGAAGTCTGCTGTTATTGGAGAACTGATAAACAGAAAAACGGTTTGTTTTGAAGCCGAAAAATGCACTTTCTGATCCACTGAGATGTCGTTAATATTCCACGGTTCAGAGGATGAAGCCGGGATGGAAGGCAGACAAAATCATAATCCAAAAAAAAAAAAAAATTAAGGAAGTTTGGTTTGAATATACTTTAACACCTGTAGACTCTTCGCAAACAAAAATACAACCATGGCTCAGGAGGTAGAGCAGGTTGTTTAATAACTGAAGGGTTGGCAGTTTGAATCCTGCTCTGTCCTAGTCACATATCATTGTGTCCTTGGTCAATCTCTGTGTGTGAATGTTTGGTGGTGGGCAGATTGGCAGCCACGCTTCCATCCCCCTGCCCCAGGGCAAATGTATTTTCCCACCGTTAGGGTGAATGGATCAATAATGTTAAGTGCTTTGGGTGCCTTGAAAAGTGCTATAAAAATCTAATCTATTATTATTATTATTATTATTATTATTATTATTATTTAAAAAAAAAAAACAAAAAAAAAAACACAAAATGCACGTCACATTCCCTCAATTTTTACTGTTGATTCCATTCCCAGTTCCAGATTTATTAAATTATCGTGACATTCACCACTTTTGCTTGTTTATTTTAACAGTTATCTGATTTATAACAAAATCAAAGATGTTCGTTTCTGACTTTTTCAAATGATTTTTTTTTTTTTTTTATGAAGAACTGCATTTTCACCAACTTTTAAAAACTCACAAACACTCGACCTCTTGGTAATCCATACTCAGATATTTTATCAGATCATATCTTTGGGACTTTTTCTGTATAAGTGTATAAACAGTTCCAAACAAGCTGTGATTTATGAACCACTTTCATTCATTATTAATGTTTTTGCTGCTTGGAAATGACCCTTTATTAACAACATTTACTCATTTAATGCTAAATTTCAGGATTGTGGAATAAAATGTACCGTACTTTCCGAACTACAAGCTGCTACTTTTTTCTCTTTTTGAACCCTGCGGCTTACACAGCCATGCAGCTCAAGTATAGATTTATACAGGCTAACGTCCTCCAGGGGGCGCTCTAACAGGAAGCGCAAAAGTGAGACTGACAGATGGAAGAGGGGATGAAGAGGAGGAGTTTGAATCTAAACTTTGAACAATCATTTTGTGTGTCATGCACAAACCCTCATCATGGAAAACACACGAACAAATGCATATGATGCAGCTTTGAAGTTAAAAGTAATGGATGTGTCTATAAAGAAGGAAACAGAGCTGCAGCACCGAAGTGCCATTGAGCAACAACGGAGAAGAGACGTAGAAGGAGTGTGACGGAGCCTTTGAGGATGTTCAACTGAAGAACACTGAAGAAGACGACTGCAGTGGTTTAATGAGCAGAAGAAGAGGAAGACACAGATCAGTGACTGTTGTGGGTTTGTGAACCAGCCTGTTCCTGACGTTTACTGACGGTACACACACTGTTTGGACAAAAGCAGTGAAGGGATGGAAAGAAATATTTCAATAATCTTCCTGTTTACCATCTTTTTGTGTAAATATCTCATGTCAAAATGTGGACACCTGCGGCTTATAGTCAGGTGCAACTTATAGCCCAGAAAGTACGGTACTCATAATGATGCTATGCAAACTCCAAAACATGATTGGATTTGCAGTTTAGTTGCATACATGTGTAACTTCTAAGAGACTTATAGTCTAGTCTGCATGGTAAGAATGTAGGTTTACTCTGAGAGGGTTCCTACACGTTTCCCATTTCAGTATTGCACACTTCCAGTCGTCTCTGCGAGATCATATTCAACGCTGAAATCCAAACAGCAAGATGATGATTGTGAAAATGAGAAGCAGCAGCTCTGAACAGCTCTGCTCTAGGATTAGTGTGTGTTATTTTTACCATTTATTGTTAAATGTGTGTTATTTCTGTTTTAAGTATGTAATCTTGTAACTGTGTTTGTATTTGCTGCTGTCTAACTAAGCCAGGACTCCCCTGTAAAAAAAAAGGTTCTTAACCTCAGTGGGATTTTTTTTTCTGGTTAAATAAAGGTTAATAAAAAAAAAAAAAACTAAAATAAAACTCTATTATCACTTTCTTTGACTTCAGATAGGAAATGACTTGAATCCGTTTTGTGGTTTTTGATGTTGAAACCTGTGTAAACCAGGTTAGCGCTGGTGTGATTTAGTGCCCCTAGTGGCTGTTAAGGGGATATACTAGTAAAAAAAAAAAAACGTGGTTGACTTTGTTTCAAGGGTGAAAACTGGCTTTACTTTTGGTCTGAACACACTGTAAGTATCCAGTGGCTGCAGAATCCAGGTGTGTGTGGGTGTTTTGTCCCTCCTGGGTTCAGGTAGATTAGTCGGGAGTCCGTTTCAAGCTTTGCCGCAGGTTTCCGTTTCCCGTGACGAACTCCGCTCCGCAGTTCATGATTAAAAAGCACTGATGATTGAGTGAGTTTGAGAATATTCACAGTTGATTGGCACCAATTTTCGCAACAGCTTCAGTTCGGAACACGTCTGTGCTGCTACTGCGGACGCTCGCCGCTGCTTCTGAGTGCATCCCGGTGGCGATGGGTTTCTCCTGGAGCGGCGGCCGTGACAACGCATCGTCCGTCCCGCCTCCGCTGTGTCCGGGCTTCGCATCCGCAACAATAACAATAACAATGACAAGGCACTGCTAAAAGAAGGAGGGGAGGGACAATCTGTCATCAAACCCACCCCTCTCTGCACCCTGCCCCCGCCTCTGCCTCCGGGACCACACCCGGAGTCCCGAAAGCCGCCGTCTGATTGGCCCCCACCTGTGGCAACGCCGTGGAGGACGCCATGTCCGGTCTGACAGTGAGCGTGGATGTGCAACTCAAACACAAACATTAAACTTTGAATCCCTGAAGTTTGCTTGGATGAGATTTGGCACACTGTGGTACTACATTATTGGTGGGGGGGTTATGGGGGTGGGGTCACAGTGTCCAGCAGTCTCCTGGATCCACTTTAAGCAGATCGCTCTCATGGTGCGGTACCTTTAAGAAAAGAGAGAATAAAACAGGGGAAAAGTTTAGACCTGCAGCTTTTACTCTATTTATCTTTTTAGTTTGATTAAATAAAGCACAGATTGGATTCATTACAAACACTTTCTCAGTTCATCTCTGTGTTAAATAGCCCAGAATTAAACTGGCGTAACAGGCCAAAGTATACCAGACTAGACCCAGGGGTTAAAGCGGTCTAGGCCAGATTATACCCAATAATATCAGTAGTATTTAGTGATATACAAAACTAACTATTTTAACTATTTTACATACTTTTAAAACAGATTTTAGACTTTTAACCCATAAAGACCTAAACATCCACTGGTGACGAAAATCATTTACTGATATAAAAAGTTAAATACTTGTTGCTCCACTATTCTATCAATACATGTAAATAACTTATTTAATAATTATTTTAATAAATTATGTACTTTTAGTATGACTCCACAAAATATTCATATTAACCCATAAAGACCCAAACAGCCTCTGGCGACCTAAACCATCTACTGTAAAGTGTTTAATAGGGTTAGGGTTAACCCTAACCCTACTGATCCATTAATCCTATCAATACATGTAAATAATTGGAGTAAAATACAGTTTGTCTTCATAAAACATTGGGAAAAATGGGAAAACTATGTGAAACAATACATGTCGAATGTTACCTTGGTGATGTAAAAGGAGACTATTCCGTTTAATATGACTTTTACTTTTTATTTTCATCCTGTGTTAATATCGCTCATAATCTTTCTTTTCTATTGAATATTATACAAAGTTAGATACTGTACGAGGGCCGTTCAATAAGTTCATGGCCTCACCCAGAACAGAACAACACAGACTGATAATTTATATTTTATTTTTCAACATAATCTCCATTTACAGAAATGCACTTGGTCCATCGATGTTCAAGCATCACTATCCCATCACGAAAGAATGTCACATCCTGTATTAGAACAACCAGTATTTCTGGGTGAGGCCATGAACTTATTGAACAGCCCTCGTATGTCCATGCTGTTCTCTCTCTGGATGTTTGAAGAAAAGAAAAATCACTTCTAATCCCTAAGTAAGTGGGGCAGAGACAACCAGAAATGTATTAGCCTCATTGTACCTTTGATGGAGAATGTTTTTTTTTTGTTTTTTTTTAAATATGTACACTGTGAGGAATATGTAACAGATTAATGTGACTGGAGGATGATGTGTCTCTTATGCTCCAATAAAACACAAAATTTAAAAAAAAAAATGCAGTTTGTCATCTTTTCATGGTCATCAGATATGACTATTTGGACGTTCAGAGGCTCTGTAGTTACCGTGGAAACACCGTCATCTTCTACAACATTGATTCACCAGTAAAACCCCTGGACTTGGATCAATGACAGTGGATGGACACACTGGGTTTATGTTCAATTAATGAGAGATTTGACTGAAAAAGTCACTTTTCCTTCAGTTTTCCCTGTTTTTGATAGAATAACCCTCGACTTCAATCTGAGCTTTAATGGACATCTACATGATTGGGAAATTAAATATAGGAAAAATACCTGATTTCACTGAAAAATGCAAAAATACTGAACATCATTCATGCATCTTGTGAACTTTATCCTTGAGAGGGTTGCAGGGACGTATATACGCTGACATATATAGTGATGTACAACCAATCACTCTCACATTCACACCTTTGTGCAATTTAGCTAAACTAAATAACCAGTTAGTCAAGCTTGTGTTTGGAGGATGGAGAGAACCCGCACACATGAGGAGAACATGCAAACTCCTTTACTTGAAAGTCTCATGAGGAGAATGAACTCTTTTAATGTCAGTGAGAAGATTTTAAGAAACTTTTATTGTTCATTTATTGAAAGCCTTTTAATAACTTTTTCTTTTATCTGTTGGTTCAATGTTTTAACTGTGAAAGACATGAACAGTCTGCATGTTACTGTAAAAATATGCTCCACTTCATTGGAGTCAGACTCAGACTTGTCCTCCCTCTGGGAGCTTCAGGTGGGCAACAGCCCAGTCCACCATCAGGACCCTCAGCATGTGTTACTGTGTCACAATAAAAGCCCAGTCCACCATCAGGACCCTCAGCATGTGTTACTGTGTCACAATAAAAGCCCAGTCCACCATCAGGACCCTCAGCATGTGTTACTGTGTCACAATAAAAGCCCAGTCCACCATCAGGACCCTCAGCATGTGTTCCATCTGAAGTTCACCTTAATGCCTTCAGGCGTTCCCTCGCTCTTCAAAGGAGAACCAGCACATATTCTAAATCTGTTATTCCTTCAGCTATCACACTTTTAAAATGACAGACGCCATTTTAGTCATTTTATATGATTTTTTCTTCTCTTTTTTTTAAATGTTAGCAGAACCATTAGGGTTTTTTAGTCTGCATTGGTATTTGTTGATTATTTATTGTTGATTATTTAAATGCATTTATTCGTAGTTGCTTTCAGTAGTCCTGTATTCGTGCACTGACTTATTTCTGTTTGTCACATTGCACTTTGGATGCGGGCTGATGTCTGTGGTCAGCTGCAAATGAATTGCCCGTATGGGATAAATAAAGTTTTCTGAATCTGAATTGTGTATACTATAAATGTGCAAAATCATCAGCTAACAGCAGCAGAACGTTAATAAAAGCAGTGTTTATCATTCGTGATGAATCCCTCGTTGCTCTCTACCAACTTGAAAAGGTCAAAGGTTATTTTCACCTCGGCAACTTCAGCATCAAAATTTTTACCAGTTCCCCAGTGGAAAACACAACATGAAGGGGCTTTCATGTGCAGTTTTCAAGTTTGTAACTAGTATTGACCATAATTCCCATAGCACCTGAAGACAGTATAAGTCTAACAACAGTATAAATGTTCACAGTTAAAGACCCAAGGATGCTTCAAGGTCACACGTACTCAGGTTGGAGTGTTTCTAAAGACTGTAATAAGGACAGTAGCCTTAACCCCGGTACAGTCTGGACTTTGGCTTGTTACACTGGATCTGTTCTGTCCTGACATCAGAATGCATCTCCACGTGCGACTCCAGTGTTCGCTTGTGATCTGATCTCAGTCTCCCACTCTATATGCAAATAAAAAACCTCACATCTAACAGCCCAAAACACCACATAAGATTTCATTTCCTGCAGGCGGTTTGGACGCAGCGCAGGCTGTCAGCTTTAACAGAGTGGTTTGGGGATGTTTCTTTGCATTGCTCCCACTAATGAGAATCACAATTTAGTTCCATAAGGACGTCATTTCAGAGAGATGGCGGTGAAAGATGAGACGGCTGTGGAGAAGTGAGTGAAATCATAGTAAAACCTGCAATATAGATCTGTTATTTGATTCCAGCTACTGGATTTCATTTCCAAACCACATATTTTCAGACATTTCGACTCAGATTTCTACCTGTGTTCGTCCTAAAGTAGAACGTAGGAGTAGATGAAAAATTTACAGGAAACCGAAGAGCTATCTACGGTCATGTCCATAAGTATTTGGACAGGGACACATGTCTCTAGTCTGACCAGCCATCCAGTTTTCTGAGTGTATTCAATACTGAGAAAACAGTCTGGAACTGGGACAGCAGCAGTGAAATATGCACCATGCATTCTCTACCGACCAATCACAAGTTTGGGGGGCGGGTGTTTTGCAATCGTATGTATGTACTTACTTTATTTATTTAATTTTTGGTATGTATGTATGTATGTATGTGTATGTGAGGATAAGTGAGGTTAACTTTTTACATAAGATCCAAGGGACTTGATTTTTCATATATTTTGCTGATAGGAAGCTAAAGGACAGACTGTTTAGTGGAGAAGGGGTGGGATTCAATAAGTTCTACCTCCTCCCACTCCTTTTCAAATGTGCAAATGAAGTCATGCTTTGTTTTCATGTATTTGTACAAGTTTTTGTTTTCCATGATTTCTTACAATTTGTTTTATTTCTAAGGACTAAGTAAGATTACTTTTGTTTTGTTGCATATTCAAAATAAACTAACCCCCCCCCCCCACAAAAAAAAAGCATCATATGCACCAACTTCTTTTTGTCACGAGTCAAAGTCAGTTCTAAGTCCGCAAATTTCTTTAGAACTGTTTTTGGTTGTTTATTTGATTCAAAAATAAGGCTTGAATTACAGATTACACCCTGTATTTTCAAGTTTATCTGACAAAAGTGTCACGTCCGTCTTATCTGTGATTGGTTTACTCAACGCCTGTTAATCCCGCCTTCATGTTTGGATTCAAATCTTGTGATTCCAGACAGATTTCTTATTGAGAAAGACAGCTGGCTGGCCAGGCGAAGGTGGCTCTGTTCACCACCACAGTGGATGTGAAATGAACTGATCCAGATCTGCTTGACGTGTGGACTTTAGGCTTTAATTTAAGAGCTTTAACAAAAATGTTGCAAACGGAGAACAAACATCTAAAACACAACTGGTAGGTAAATTAAAATAAAAGCTATAAGAGTAACTTTTATTTGTAGGTTATTTGTATAGGAGAAAAAACGACAAAATATGAAAAAAAAAAAAAAAAAAAAAAAACAACAACCCTAAAACGAATAAAAAACAGATCCAAAAGGATAAATAAACACAAACTGTTTGATTAAATAAAATTAGAGTATTAAAATTGGATTTTATTTATTTTATCAGGGAGGAAATGAAGTGTCAAAAAACAGAAGACATGTCCCAGTTAATGGGAATTTCGGATTCTGTTGGAATTGTATCTCCATTTTCATATATGACATTTGTTAATTCTTAATATAAATTTACAAGTGAAGAAAATCACAGTTTGTAGTGAAGATAATAAAATAACAGCCAGTTATGATGCAGCAAACGGCTGCTACTTGCCATGCTTAACCTCATTATTTGTGAGCAAGTTAAAAAAAGTATGTAAAAAAGGTGAACATGTGTGCAGTCTGGTCATGTTGAAGCTGCAGAGACAGAAACTGGAACTTTATTGACTAGGAAAAGGATCTCTTAAACTGACAGTTTCCAAAAATGACTTGTTTCTCACCAATGACTGTTCTTTTTCAAATCAGATCCCATGGGACTTCAACTTTCTATTAGCATGATGAGTTTTTTCACTGCAGCCTGCTCTGCTGCAGTTTAAATACTGACAGACAGCTGAGAAAATATGGGCAAAACAGCCGTGAACAGCAGAGAAAATAACTACATATGTACAATTCCTTACACAAACCTGTTATAATGTCATCTATTTTCATACAAATGCTTACTTTCATTCAAACAAGCTAATACATAAGTTAATGGAAAGCTCATCTCATTGTATTTAATGATTTCACTGAGATTTCTAAATTAAACACAGTGTAAACTCACATAGAGCTGACAGGTAATTGGTTCCATATTGAGGAGTTTCATGAGTCTGTAACTGTTTAGTAACTGCATTAATGTTCATATAAACTAAACTGTTTCCTGATGAAAATAACCTGTATTTCCTGATAAATAACTCCAAACACAGCCCTCATCTGAACACAAGTAACAAGACGTTCATTTCATTTCCTGCAGTTTGGACGCAGCACATGCTGTCAAGTTTAACAAAGTGTTCTGGTTTGGTCATGTTTCTTTGTAAATGCAGACGGCGTCGCAAACAAAACGTGCATCGCAGATAAAGAATGCGTCAGAAGTGAGTGATGAATGGAAGAGCACTGCCTTTTCATCTTTAATAGCACTACAAGTGAGGGAGAAAAAATAACTTGATTGACTTTTAAGATGGCAGGTTTTCTGTGCTGTTAGTGGATGCGACGGTGGGGCGGTGGCGTCCTTCCATGTGGTCAAGGACGCATTCGCGTGGAGACTGTTACGACAACATCCACATTTAAGGGACAACGGCTGATTCACGTCACCTCATTCACTGAGTAAAAAGCAAGACAATATTCTGCCTTAAATGATTCTGACAGTCAATTGAAATGACAAAGTCAGTCATATTTTTTCTTCCTCTCTAATGTTCGGTAATAATGATGAACCTGTTCTTCCCCATCCTGTCAGACTGTCCAACACAACAGCATGAGCAGTCTGACTCATCTGTACTGTCTGAAGGTTTACACTTCCACTCTGTTGTAAATATGTTTATAGTCTGTATAGTTTTTATTACTATTATTGTTATTTTATAATGTATTTTTGCACTATCCTTATACATGCACACTTTTTGTTGCACTTTCTTCAGTTCCACTGAATGTCCCCGATGTGGGATCAATAAAGTCTAACTGAATTGAGTCTAATCTAATTTAATCTAATCTAATCTAATCTAATGTCCCAATCTGGATTTTTTTTGCTTTCGATCTGATCAGATTTTTTTTAGAATTAGATTTGCCGATACTAATCTGATACCGATCCAATACTGACTTTTTACAATGAAATTTTGGTTTAAATTTGGAGTTATTATTTATAGGTTATAATACTTTTATTTTACTGTAGATCATAATTAGGCTGAATGTGGAACCTGAACTAAAACAACTATGACACCTTTGACTCTTAATAAGTTTAGTATATTTTTTGTACATTCCAAATTCATACTGTGGGACAAATTAGAACCTCTGGCGGGCCGGTTTTGGTCCACAGCCCGTATATTTGCCACTGCTGTAGCTGGTCTACGGATAGGTTCATCCAGGTATTATATGGGGGTGCATTCTGCACCGTACATTAGTGATGGGCACATCAGTGGCTTAATTGCAGGTTGGGTCGGGTCAAATAATTCTATAAAAGCCACACAGGTCCAACTCACACATCACTACCAGACCTTAAAGTGAAAGTGAAAACTATAGACGTTTTACTAATTCCTCTAAGCCTCCCGTTGTTGTGCCAGTTTCCTGAAGTGAGCAGTTTGTACAACTTCCAAACTGCCTGCAGAACGTGAAATCCAGAATAAGGTTGTACTGATCCGATATTAGGATCGGATATCAGCCCTGAAATCAACATTATAGCTGGATTGGGAATCAGTAAAAGCAACCGATTTTCTCCTTTGAATTTTTGCCACACAGACTACGTCATGCATGCCGAGCGTAATTCTAAAAGTGACGCGACGGACCTGTATGTTGAGGACGTGGTGGGTTATACAGGCTCTGTAGACAAAGCTGTGAGAAAGTGAAAGTAAAAGTGAGCTCCCTTCAACTTATCATTGAGTGCCTGCTGGGGGGGGGGGGCTGACGATGTGCTGGACAATATGCCCCCCCTCCTGCTGTTGTGACGTACAATAGTAGTCGCTAATGCACCCACACACATCCGTTTTTTGCATGCATATATGAAAAAAAACATTCTAATAGGTGACAATGTTGAGCATTAAAGAGTTGAATTACATTTACAGTCATGTATAGGCCATTTCAAAATATCAAGATATATATTATGTATTGTGATATAGCCTAAAAATATCACAATAATATTTAGAGGCCATATCTCCCAGCCCTAATCTAATCTAATCTATAGAATTAAAAAGTGGGAAAATGAGACCTGATCACATGTAACACATTATGATAAATGTGATCAGATCATTAAAAACATGTTAAAGTGCACCTGAAACTGTGGACCATATTGGTCTAATAAGGGAATAACAAGTTTTATTGTCGTACATTATTTTACCAATGGTACAAATCAAATAAACCACAGTCATATTATTCATTGTTTCATGTCTTCTTTAAAGACACATATACGATCATGCTCATACCTGTGCAAAAAAAGCTTTAATCTGATGGATGCTCTGGACATGATCTGTTCACTTCAAACCATTCGTCGATGCATCTGAAAAAAAAAAGAAATGAGGGAGATGATTCAGGACAAAATCATATAACAGATCACAGATATTATATTAATACTAATTAGGATCAAACTGGCTCATGTCAGGAGCCAAAGCCATGATGTGACTGGATTTACAACAGGATGTGATTTTATTTTATGGTGACATTTTATAAATTCAGTCCTCAGCCGTGATTCTGGAGGCTTTTCACTAGATTTATTAATGGAACCCAGTAAAATATTCATCCTTTTGGGCAGAATGATAAAGTTGGACGGCCCTTCCTCTGTGAAAGACGTGACAGCAGTGGATTTTATTTATAAGGAACATCACTGGAGTTTTACTCCCGTAGTTCACATCATTATTGTCTTTACTCAAATACTTTTAGTGTGCTTCAGGCGCTGTCAGTGTTTATTGATCTGAGCCAATCCAGATTTATTCATTGTTCATTTTCAGCCCAGAAAAGCATCAAGAAATGCTTACTTTTACTTCTAGGATGATTAAAAGTTTGGTAACACTTACTACTATTACTATTACTAAAGGAATGTTAATTAACACTGGGAACACAGGGATAAAACACAACAGTTAAATAATAAATATTAATATTATTAATTTAAAAAAAACTGGAGCGTTTATATATTCATTACTTAGCAGCTTAGATAGTTATAATATATAAAGAAAGTATATATAAAACACACATAGAACACAAATAGAAAGCATAACATGATACTGTCTAATACATCTTCTAAAAGGAGTATTTAGTCTGACCCTCCTCCATAAGTTAATGATTATATTGATTATTAATAATTATATAGTGTATATAAACTAAACTCTAGATACAATATATTACTGTTAAGATAAAGACATTTTAAAAAGTTAATTATTCAATACAGGACACAAACCATATACATATAGATATACATACAAATACATAAAAAAAGAAAGAACAGAGGCTGAGCTATCAAGCAAACAAATAATGATAAGAAGTGATTTAACACCTTCATCCTTTTGTTGAAACTTAAACATTAGTCAATGTCTGATAAAGACTGTAATTAACATTTACACTATAAAACAAAGCTGGTTCTTTATCTGTTAGTTAATACTTAATGCGGCCTTAGCATAAATGTCACATTTTCATCTGTATTTTGCTTAAATCTGCTTTATTGGAGTCATTTGCTCATTTTAAATACTTTATTGTTTTTTAAGATTTTCACTGATTTGTTGTTTCATTGAATTGAATTGTTTTATCCACATTTGATTGTTGTCATTACTTCTTCTAGTCTATTATTATTCTATTATTAGTCAATTATTTACTGAATTTCTTTTTTTTTTAAAATTATATCACCGTTGTTTCTTGTGATTTCCTTTAAATTATGTCAGGATGGATTTAATTGAATCTGGGGACACCTACTGGTCAAAAATGTTCATAACAACAGCTGCAAATGACACCTGTTGGGAATTTAAGCATGTATTAGTAGTGGGGGGGGGGGGTATTGTTTGTGGTTTGGTTGGTTGTTTGTTTGTTTAACACTGCTGCAGCAAAACTATTGGTTGAATTCATACCAAATTGGGTTTATAGATTACCAGTGACCCAGAATAGATGTGATTACATTTTGGGAAAAGTAGGTCAAAGTTAAAATTTTTAATGAATTTTTATGATAATTTTTCCCTCCCATTTACTTATAATGGGCGAAACTTCTAGTGTCAATAACAACATCAATTTTGATTCAATTTACGTCAAACTTGGCACATATATACAGGCATTTGATATGCTGACATCAGCACATGATGACATCAGCTGGATCGATGCCAAAATAAGGTACAAGTTGTGCGAGGGGCACTGGTTATTCAAGTAAATGTGTGTTTTTCTGTTTTATGGATCATACTGGTGATTGTCAAACACCTGATCTCATTTCCTGTGATGATCTGAAAGGATTTACTCTGATCTCATCTATCAGTAACACTTTTCTGCTCTGTCCCTGCTTCGTCCTCCCGTTTCCTGTCGCCGACTGTTGCATCACATGACACGTGTCAATTAACAACGGCAGCATAAAGTAACAGGAGAAGAACAGGAGGAAGTAGGCGCCGAGTTAGGGACGGTGAGGTCAAACGGTCCTGTTGTTTTCAGAGTTGACGGTGACGGTAGAGCTGTGAGGCTGATGTGAGGTCTGTACCCTTTGTGGTAGATGCAGAGGCAGGGCAGCCGGGCGATGGTGTCCCCCTGGGTCAGCTCCTCCAGACAGATCGCACATTCTCCTGCATCCTTGGTCAGGACGTCCTCTGTTGGACAAAACACAACAAGGACATCAGCGACACAACAAAGAACTTCTGCACACTCATCAATTACAGCGGTCTAAAGAACAAAAGCAGTGAAACATAACCACATCTGACTCACTAATGAAGAAAAATGAAGTAAAAACTCTAGGTTGGATTTAGTTTTCAGGACACAAGTCTGGGTTAAAATGTAAAATTATATGATTTTAACCCATAAAGACCCAAACACCCACTGGCACCAAAACCATCCACTGATCTAAACTGTTTAATTCCTGTTGACCCACTAATCCTATCAATATGTTTAAATAATTGGTGTAAAATACAATTTGTCATCTTTTCATGGACATCAGATATGACCATATTTGGACGTTCACAGGCTCTGTAGTTACCAGAGGTGTGACCAGAATGTAATTTGTGGGTGGGCATTTGGCTTGTTTGGGGGTGCAGAAAAAGACCAGACTGAGGGTGTGTGTGTGTCTGTGTGTGTGTGGGGGGGTGTCTGTGATAAGGGCTATAAGAAAATATCAGTTCTGCAATATATCGCAATATTTCATTTCACAATACTTTATATTTTTAAAAGTAAACTCAAAACTTATCTTTTTAGTCCAGCTTTTAATGAAACTTTTACTGTAAACTTGACTTTACTTTGTTGCTTTGATGTGAAGCACTTTGTGCTACATGTACCATGTATGAAAAGTGCTATAAAAATAAAGTTTGATTGAATACTGTATTGATATCATGAAGTACTGTATCGATATTTTTAGGCATTTATTCAAATGCAGATATTGTGGAGTTTTGTTTTTGTTTTGCTTTTGTTTATATTTTCTTTATTCTTATTTCACACTCTTTTATTCAATAATGTTAGTTCTTTGATGGGATTGAACTCCAATCCTGTTCTGATGTTAGTTGTGAACTAATAGAATCTGAACATTTGAACAGGATCTGAAACTGGAATGTCTGGAAAACAGAATTTCAGTTTGAACACAGTTGGAACATTTTGTGATAGAACATTAGATCCTGTTGGGATCAAATACAAATGTGTTTAGGATTTGGGCAGATTTCTGCTGGAATTCAATTCTTCCAGGAAATAATCTTTTTTTTTAAAAGAAACAAACAAAAAATTGCCTTTTTAACAGTGTCATGATGAATTGTGATATATCATATGGTGATCCTAGTATTGGGACTTGTATGGTATCGGCTGATCCTTGCCCAAACACAGCCCTGTCTGCGACTGTCCAACTCTGGTAGGCTGGACAGGGCGTTTCACAGGGGGACAGAGCTCGTCCCTGTGGGGGGCAGTTCTTGTCACTGCCCCCCCCCCAGTGCCCCCCTGGCCACACCCCTGCCACCAACATGCAGAACCCAGTGTGGTTCTGCAACCATCATCTACCTGGAAAATGATGGTTGAAGGTCATCCAGCACATATTCAGTCAAAAGGTCAAAGGGCATTTGCACTAATTGATCTCTTGTTGAAAAAAACGCATCAATGATTTGATTGTACATGATCCCACACCAACAACTCCAACTTTGACAAACACTGAGTGCGTAGAACAAATCTGATTTTTTTTTTTTTTTTTTTTTTTTTTGTAAAGAGCCTTTGTGGACACCCTGTATGAATATAAATAACCATATCTGTCTGGCCAGTGGTTTAGTCAGAGAAGGTGTTTGAAGAAATGACTAACAAAGACCACAGCGACAACAAAGTTGACGACGCCGGACACATCACCTTCACAGCAGCTCATAACTTATCAGCTGGTGAGATAAAAATGCAGAATGTTTGTTTCCTGTGGCTCTACACAGACTGATAAATCCTGATCTCTAGATATAGGAAAGACTCAGACTCCTGTTTACTGCAAACTCCAGTCAAATCAGTATATTTCACATCATTTTCAATAAAAAAGGGAAAGCAAACATCACCATTAACACTGTATAGAAGTGGATACTGTGTCTGTATGTATATAGAGTTTAAATGTACAGTCATGGAAAAAAATTCTTAGACCACCCTTGTTTTCTTCAATTTTTCTGTTCATTTTAATGCCTGGTCCAACTAAAGGTATATTTGTTTGGACAAATATAATGAGAACAACAAAAATAGCTCATAAGTGTTTAATTTCAGAGCTGACATCTATCCATTTAACATGGTTTTCTTGATAATTGTGGCTACCCGATGTGTACCTGGAAACTGGATCTGTGCCCCACATGCACAGACAAACACGTCTACATCCTGTCAGGTGTTCTGCTTTTCATGCGCGATTCATGACAGTTTGACAGTATTTCAATTTTGCACAGATCAGCAGTGTTTAAGCAAAAAGATCAATTTATTATTGAGAACATTTTCTTGTCTGTTACTTTTCCAACATACTTGCTTCATCTTCAGAAGTGGATCCTGGTTGTCCATGAAACTTACTGCAAATCTTTCATTGTCATTTAGCTGTCCTGCCGGTTTGCCTACTCAAAACTAATAGTGTTTAAAAGACTATATTTAACGTCAGTGCACAGGGCAATGAAGGAAACAGTTTCTATGGAGTTTGAATCATTTTTTACTATATCATCATGCAAATAAATCACATACAGCTTCTCTGTATTGATCAGAAATGAGATATTGGGTCCTGACCCAGCACCTAGAGGAGGACAAGACTGTAGCCTGAGTTTTTCCTCCAGGACCTAAAGAAACTGCTGTGAATTTCATGCAATGGCGCCATGTTATTTTTATATATTATTGTTATATTAACAGTTTTGGTTTTTTTTATTATTAAATCTTTATTCAATGATGTTATGTTAACAGTTATGTACATTGAATCAGCCGTAAATGACAACAGTGAATGACAGATGTGACATAATTTCACGCATGCTGGGGATCCGGTTTCCGGGTATGGATCGGGTAGCCACAATAAAAACCAAAATCGCTTCAGTTCTTCCATCAATATCTCTGGCATTGTACTGACAAAAACAGTGCTTTTAGACATTCCATGTTTTCTTTTCTGTCTGTTTTAGTCACACACAGGAGTTAGGACTGGACTGCATAAACCATTGTTTTTGATGGTCTAATACAGTTTTCCGTGACTGTATATAGAGTTAGGTTTTTTTTTATTATACCTTCCTTACATTTTTAAATATCTTTTGTATTTATAATTTACTAGAGACTACAGCTAAATTCTCTGTATGCATTTACATACTCGGTGAATAAAGACAATTCTTATTTTGACTGATAATGACCCATACCCCAGTGGAAATATGATTTTCTTTTTACATTTAGCCCTAAGTGTGAATACAATGAGTGTCATAAAATCACACAATCATAAGCAGGTTGGGTTCATTGTCCTGTGCTTTTTTTTTCTCATGAATGTTTCAGTCAGTTGTTTCCAACATGCCTGAAGGCGGCGTTACTTTGTTGGACAGTTTAAGACATTTCATCTGAGTGTTTCTAATCCCAGTTCCATCCCCAGCCCCGTTCATCAGATCACCGCCGTACAGTAATGCCGACCCCGCTGCGTGTCCGCGGTGTGTATTTATATACGCCCAAGTGCATTCATGTTCCCCCGCTCTGAATGGCATCGTTCTGGGTTGAAAGTGGAAGTCAGTGTGTGCACCATTAAACCCATCACCTGCAGCAAAACACACAGTCATTAGAACCGGCCTTACGTAACAGTGGATTAACCCACATAGGCCTGGAAAAGCCAGTTATTATGGGCTGCAGCACATGGCATGAAGCTCAGCTGAGAGGAAAAACATGTTTGACATACTGACAGTGGCGGCCGCTCCATCCCAGACCAAGAAACACACAAAGACAAGGAGGATTTCTGAATATTTCTGAAACAAAGGCCACTTTTTGGATCTAGAATAAGGTTTCTTTGACCAAGGAATGATAATAGTGTTGTCATGATAATGGAATAAATACAAACCCTTTAAAAATTTATCAATATGCAATGTATTTTGGGTAACACAACAATGCATGTATGAAATTAGGCAAGGGGACACAGGGAAAAATGATATAATGATTAAAAAAAATCTATATGTATTTTAGTATTGAGGCTAATTTTTGGGGTCAAAGTTGACAAAAAAAAAAAAAACTGTGATTTTCAGTCATAGTTATATAATAGTTACATATGAATCTAATTGTTATGCTGTTTTAGTGCCTTTTAGTGTGTTCTTTTGTGTATTTTTGGTTATTTTCTGTATATTTTAGTGCATTTCAGTCTATTCTTTTGTGCATTGTGTAATTAGCATGTCTTTGGTGTATTTTTGCTTATTTTCTGTATATTTTAGTGCCTTTTAATGTGTTCTTTTGTATTTTTGTGCATGTTGGTGTATAACTATGTATAACCTGTTGTACAGTTATTTATGTGAGTTTAAAACCTTAAAATTGATAAAAGATGCCTTGAAAACGTCATATAAAGTCATAAATTCAGCGTCCTCACACCTGCAGATCCCATATTCATATTTACTATAACACATCGTAGAAATACCGCTTTATGAACCGATAAATAAATGTCTAATGATTCACTGGGACAGATTATTTATGCATCTACTCCACACAGACTGTCACCTCTAAAAGCCCGTCTCGACCTGGAAGTGGCCGTAAACACAGGGTTCACGGTTTGAGAGCCCGCTGGAGGACCCCCCCCCCCCCCCCCCCCCCCATGCTTTCGCCCCCTCACCCCTCTCTCATCACTGTGTCGTATAATGCCAACAAATAGCCCCAAATAGCGTTAAACTAAAATAATTTTGACACTAGAAAGCTGGACGGCGACAGCCCCTGACAGCGGTGTAAAAAATGGCGTGCTGAGGCGGTGGCTGGTGTTTTTACTGCAGAACGTTGACCTCTGAGCCGCAGTTTCACCGCTGAGGACGTTTACGCCAATGACTAACCTGTGCGTGACAGGACATCACTCTGCCAGTGTTGCTAACTTAGCAATTTTCTCACCTGATAGGACAGCTTTAAGACCCCTGCTGACCTCTTTGTGTTGTTTTTGTGACTAAAGTCAGTAAAATGGTACAGTGGTGGACATCACCTGATCATTGAGTCGACAAATCAGCAGCCAGATATAAGAATAGATGCATATAACAGCAAATGACTTATGTTTGCTTAGTTTAGTTTGTGTGTAAGGTGACTGAAAAAGTGCCTGTGCACGGTTTGTACGGATGCTTTGTGTTATTGTAAAAATATATAGGAAAAAAAAGTATGTTAACAAAGCAATGGAAGTGGAATTAATTTAATTATTAGTTTGTAAAAAGGGGGTGGGAGTTTATAACTTACACTTTTTCCAACTCCTTTTCGAGCACCGAAAACTTTTGTTTGATCATGTTTGGTTCTTTGTTATCTGATGATTCTGTGTGCTCGAAATAAAACTAAACTATTTCAATTATTTTTCAACAGTTTTAATGTTTTTATCTGAAAAATGTTGAGTTTCTTAACATGATGCATTCATGATCATACAGGTTAGCATGTGAAGCTACAGCACTGTGCATTAGATCTGTTGGTTTAGTAAAGTTCTAATGACACCACAGATGCATTTCTGACTCTTTTTGTTTAGATAATAAGAGATTTATGCCATTCATTTTCAGATTTTTTTTACATACCAGTAAAAAATTTAACAAAAATGAGAAAAATGAAGCAAAAACAGCAGAAAGAAAATCCACACAATGAACAAAATAACAAAAAAAGAAAAAAATTTACAAACTGCGAAATAATGGGGAAAAAAATCAATCAAATGAATAAAAATGACCAAAATAATCATGTTTCAATCTATGGTCGTATTTACTGTGACCTCACTTTGCATTTAACATGTGTTTAACCCTTTTGTTCAGACAATATTAAATTTATTGCACTAATTTTCTGATGTTTCATTCAACACATATCAGATGTTTCTAACCGTTTGTGCTGCTTCTCGTCATGGGGTCAGAGGTCACATTAAATAGTGACTTTACAACCCATTCAGTTCACTTTTTAAGGCTATGCACATATTCCCTGTATTTTCTTTTTGTATTTGAAGAAAACAGAATTAGAAATAAACATGTACGCTCATTTCAACCGCGCAAAGACAACAAATCTGACAGACGTGTGCTCGGTACTGTACATGTATTGACTTTTTAAGCAGGCTTTAGGTCCCATGCATTGAAAACTCATCTCCACAGCAGATTAATAAATCATAAACTAAATTAAATCTCTGTTGCAGTTCAGAGCCTCATTCTGAGGTTCTGTACACATGACAGCTGCTGTTTGTGTGTGTGTGTCATGAGCAAACGGTGGACATATTTAGGGACGGCAGGCTCCTGTTTGTGTTTCAAGGCCAGACTGGGAGGTTTTATTGACGTGACGTCTGGAGACTTTTTCACGTACATCACTTCCTGTCTCTGCCGTGTGGAGTCGGTCTGATTGGGAGCATCAATCATCATAAAACGGTGTCAGTGACAGATTATAGCAGTTTTCTTTTACAGAGTCTGTATGAAGTCACACAGCTCAGTGTGATGCTGTCTGCTAATTAGTACTATTAATATTTTTTCGGCATGCGCTCCTTTATCCGTCCTGTTGGAGATCTGACCTGACCCCGGAGTCAGTGGGGGAACAGAGGGGTTAAATCTTTAAGTGTCAGGTTAAGGTTAGGGTTAACTGTGTTTATTTGTAGAGGGATGGGTATGTAGTAGCCTACAGGCTGGAGCCACAGACCGAAGCATTTATATCCAAGAGCTGGGGTTCCCTTTTTTGGCTCCTGACCCCATTTTAACATCACACATTTCTGGTGACCCCAGACATTCAAAACGGAGACTTTCTTTTTTTTTTTTTTTTACTAAAATTTATTTGCTTTTGATCATGTAATAGTTTGCAAATAAATGTTAATTTTACACACATTTAGTCTATATAATGTCTATTATTGTGGACATTTAGTCTGTATAATGTCTATTATTGTGGACATTTAGTCTATATAATGTCTATTATTGTGGACATTTAGTCTGTATAATGTCTATTATTGTGGACATTTAGTCTGTATAATGTCTATTATTGTGGACATTTAGTCTATATAATGTCTATTATTGTGGACATTTAGTCTGTATAATGTCTATTATTGTGGACATTTAGTCTGTATAATGTCTATTATTGTGGACATTTAGTCTATATAATGTCTGTTATTGTGGACATTTAGTCTATATAATGTCTGTTATTGTGGACATTTAGTCTGTATAATGTCTATTATTGTGGACATTTAGTCTATATAATGTCTGTTATTGTGGACATTTAGTCTGTATAATGTCTATTATTGTGGACATTTAGTCTATATAATGTCTGTTATTGTGGACATTTAGTCTATATAATGTCTGTTATTGTGGACATTTAGTCTATATAATGTGTATTATTGTGGACATTTAGTCTATATAATGTCTATTATTGTGGACATTTAGTCTGTATAATGTCTGTTATTGTGGACATTTAGTCTGTATAATGTCTATTATTGTGGACATTTAGTCTGTATAATGTCTGTTATTGTGGACATTTAGTCTGTATAATGTCTATTATTGTGGACATTTAGTCTGTATAATGTCTGTTATTGTGGACATTTAGTCTATATAATGTCTGTTATTGTGGACATTTAGTCTATATAATGTCTGTTATTGTGGACATTTAGTCTGTATGTCTATTATTGTGGACATTTAGTCTGTATAATGTCTGTTATTGTGGACATTTAGTCTGTATAATGTCTATTATTGTGGACATTTAGTCTGTATAATGTCTATTATTGTGGACATTTAGTCTGTATAATGTCTGTTATTGTGGACATTTAGTCTGTATAATGTCTGTTATTGTGGACATTTAGTCTGTATAATGTCTGTTATTGTGGACATTTAGTCTATATAATGTCTATTATTGTGGACATTTAGTCTGTATAATGTCTATTATTGTGGACAGAGGCAGTAAATCCAGGAGTAGATTACTGCACAAAGGCTCAGGATCTGTCCAGTCAGTCCAGCTGGGATTTATCAGGGTGACAATTAATACTGAACAAACAAGAACTGAAACTATGAATGATGAAAGAGCTGCAGCATCTGAAACTGACCACAGTGAACATTTGAAAGTCACATGATCAGGTCAATCAAGATATGCCCCCTCAGATATTACATCCTGCATTTTATTTGAATTTGACTTATATTAGGACAAGTGTGTGGTGTTTTAATTAGAATGAAATATATATTGAATCATTAAAAAATATTTTACTTTTTTTTTTTTTTTTCTTTTTTATCCATTACTAGAAATTTCAGGTTCCTCCTCAGGTTTGAATGCCAGGTGACCCCAAGGTTGAAAAACAGTCCTAGAGTGATATGCAATGGCTCTTCCTAAAGGGGTTTATGAAACACAGAGAAAAGTCACATCTACAATGTGCACTTTTAACTCAACAGGTGGCGCTGTAGGTTATGTTACACAGGGCTCAAATAACCAGAGTAGAAGAAACATTCAAATGGCTGTGATGCATTTTTATGGATAAAACAATGGAATAACCTGATCTCCTGAGTCCACATGACCTGTTGGACCAGATATGTTTGATCAGAATCATATCTATGATCATATGCAGTGAACAGCTGATCAGTCACAATAGTGTTAATGTTCATTTCATCAGAAGGTATTTGTAAAAGTGTTTCCATTTCCTGTAAGGGGCATTTACTCTTTAACACTAAACAGCTAAAAAACACTTCGAGCCAGTAAAAATTTGGGGTAAAATTTGAGAAGTTTTCCAAACTCTATAAACCTTTTCCAGAACCAATGGTCATATGTACACTGAAAATGTTTATGTAAACAAAACTAATGATGCATCAACGACAAAATACTCAGCTGATATGATGCAGATATTTCCAATTGCAGTGGCTGACACCAATGTAATTGTTTCTTTAGTTTATTTTTTTTATAATTTACCCCAAGACAGCAAAGAAATACTCATTAATACAAAAAAATAGTCATTATTTTAAAGTCTGTCAGTCTGTCATCACTCTGTCGTTGAATGAACAGATTCAGACTCTTGTACTTTAATAGAACATTACAGATAAATATCTGCCATAGCCATCGGTTAAAAAACATCCTGTATGCAGATACTGGTATTCACCAATATCTGTAAAAATCAGCTGATACTGACATCTGACCAATGTATGGGTGCATCCCAAGGTAATTCTATGATGACTGACACAGATAATCATCTACAGTCAAGATGATGTTTGTGTAATGAGCTTTGCACTGATTGTGGCATTCTGGGCTGATGCAATAAGAGGATTTTTAAAATACCAACTTGGCCAACAGCCTTTTTTATAGTAATTTTTGTCGTTATTTATTCTCTTTTTTTGTGCCAAGAAAGAAAGAATCTAATCCAAACTTCAGCACACAACCATGAACAAATTAAGCAGACATCGTCTAATGCTGTCAGTTGAATGTCACCTCATTAACCAACAACATTAGTCAGTAAACAAGGCTTCAGTTGACTGATACCTATGTCTGTCTAAATATATCCCAGATCCCTCATACATATATAGCCCTAAAGTGGAGGGATGAAAAAAGCATAGGTCTAATCTTACCAACTGTCCAACCCACACAGGTCGACCATGTGTGTCACAGCTTTTAATGAAAATACTCATATTTGGTGCCAGTGTATTGATAATGTTTTGCCAGAGGATGTAAGATGATATATCTCCGTATCGATCTTTTCTGCTATCCCTAGTCGGGGGCTGGCATTCACTGTGATTTAAGGCAGGAGTTTGGGGCCGGTGGATGCATTATGTCAATGAGCGTCCTGACTGAGACAGAGGACTTAACCTGAGTGTGTCTATTATGGTGGAGGGCTGTCCTTGGTCTAAAAGCACCACCCGAAGCTCATCAGCGCTCTGCTTACAGGTCTGCAGGGTCATGAGGGTCTGAATGTTAATGGAAAGGAGGTGGGGGGGGGGGGGGGGGGTGTGTCTAAGAGGATGGAGGTCTTATGAGAACATCCACAAACACCACAGAGCAGCTGCCTTCGCTGGGGTCGGCGACTGTGACGCGATAACACACATTCACTTAACAACTCACCATGAGATGAACGCCCGTCTTTACACCGTCTTTATGTCACACACTTGAATGCGCTGTGACCTCGTCTGCACACGCACACATTTCTTTGCATTTACACTTGGTTTAATGTGATCTTGTCTGGAGCAAAGAACAAACTGCATTCACCACTTTCAGAGACACAGGTAGAAAAAGCAAAGTTCCACGTTTGTGGGGTTCCTCACACCAGGATCACACAGGGAGCATCAGTGTGTGTCCACATTAACAGGGATATTTTTTTAAACACACAACTGTCACTTTACAACACGTCTCTGTCCACACGACAACAAAACACCTCCAAACTGGTCCAAACCATATTTCTAGTCCAACCTGTGGACACTGTGGATAAAAGTGGACGTAGCAGATGCAGAGGCATCCTCAAACCTGCAGATGATTGTGCATTTACCATACTATGTGTGCATTTCAGTGTATTTTTGTATATTTTGTGTATGTTTCAGTGTATCTTTTGTGTATTTCTGCATATTTGTACATATTTTAGTGCATCTTTTGTGTCTCAGCATATTTTTGCATATTTTTTGTACATTTTTGTGCATCTTGTGTATTTCAGTGAATTTATGCAAATTTATTGTGTATTTTAGTGTATGTTTTGTGCACTTTAGTATATTTTTGCTAATGTTTTATATATTTTAGTGAATTTTTTGTGTATTTCAGCATATTTTTGCATATTTTAGTGTATTTTAGTGTATCTTTTGTGCACTTCAGTGTATTTTTGCATATGTTTTATATATTTTAGTGTGTTTTGTGTACTTCAGCTTATTTTTTTTGCATATTTTAGTGTATCTTGTGTTTTTCAGCATATTTTAGTGCATCTTGTGTGTATTTCAGCCTATTTTTTGTATATTTGTCTTTTGTGTATTTCAGCATATTTTGCATATTTTAGTGTATCTTTTGTGCATTTAAGTGTATTTTTGCATATTTTTATAGATATTTTTGTGTCTTTTGTGTACTTCAGTGTAGCTCTGCATATTATTTGTATATTTTAGTGTGTCTTCTGTACATTTCGGTTTATTTTTGCATTACTTAGCTACTGTTACTCCTCTTCTCCACCTTAACTTTTTTCCCAGCTCCAGCTTTTCACTCCACATCTGACTTGTGTCCTGTCCACACTAACATGGATATTTCTCTAAACACATATTTTCTTTTTTTTATTCCACACAACAAAGCAAAAACACCTCCAAACCGGTCCAAACCATAGTATGTGTTGTCCAACCTGTGGACACCGTGGATTAAACTGGACGTAGCAGACGTAGAGGCTTTAAATGTTGGTTGTGGAAGTGTATTCTTTACATGATGTGGATTTGTCCATAACACCGGTCCGGTCTGTCTCCCAAAGGTATCTGTGCTGACCTTGATCGACTGCAGGTCATGCACTGATTTTCACACCTGGATTTGATGTTTCAGGTGCAGCTTTATCACACAAAGACATACTAGACATGAGTAAAATGAACTGTGACACCACTATTTTCCAATCTCTGTGTTTTCTCTGAACACATGGATGCACACAAAGCAGTTTTTTTTCTGTTTTTGTGACCTAAAATGCCATTAAGTGTTTGACAAGAGGCTCAAACAAACAAAAAATATCTGTTTTGCAAAACTTCTGCATTACTGTGGATGTGGGATCCAGCTTCCTTTCAGCTCCACATGTGAAATGAACGAAATGGAAAAGGGAAGTTCAGACTCTTCATTTAGCCCATTTTAGTACATATAAAAGTATGGGGCTGCCCCTGAAGGTGTCCAGGGACCTGGTCTGGATCTATGGCTGTACCCCAGTCAAGGGCACTGACAGGAGAATTAATCTTGCATACATGTTTTAAACAGCGGGGGAAAACCGAACATCCGGAGGAATGAGAAGAACATGTAAAGTCCACACAGGAAGCCCCTGGTCCACCTGGGAATGGAACTCACAACCTTGGTACTGTGAGGCAACACAGATAAACCACTTCATCCTCTATGTGGGTCAGTGGAACATGGGTCAGACGAAAAATTCTGAGTCCATTAACTGGTGCGCAAAGGTGATTTCCATCCCTTTAGGAAGGATTCAGCGACTGGTCTTCGACTCGCTGATGAGATATGTCAAAGGGAAATGACTAATGATTGGGCAGACTCAGACAGTGTCAACTTTGGCTGTAAATTACATCAGGCCAAAATTTAACCTCAGAAAGAGGAACATCCACTTCTACCATCTCAGAGTTCCTACAGGTTTCTACAAGTTAAATTCAAGACCTTTTTAAGACTATTTAGAACAGAATTTAATGTCCACTTCACAGCTGTTCACCTCCACTCATATCATGGCAAGGCAAGTTTATTTGGAGAGCACATTTCATGTACAGGATAATTCAAAGTGTTTTACATAAAACATAAAAGCATCATAGGAGAGGCATACGAATAGAATAGAATAGAATAGAATAGAATAGAATAGAATAGAATAGAGCAGTCTTTACTGTCATTGTAACAGGCAACATGTACAACAAAATTAAAAAAGTGTCAAACATTCAGTGCATCGTAAAAAAAACAACACAGACACAAACACCACAATAATAAATAAATACAGAAACAAACACACACAGCCATTCTTTCTGTCACTGCACGATCCCCTCACTGTATATATGTGTTGTGTTAGAGATAGTTTTTTTATGGCATTGAGGGTGGTTATTGCTGTTGGATAGAAACTGTTTTTGAGTCTGTTTATTCTCTAAATATATTTAAGATGAGAGAAAGTTAAAATATAAAAACATTAAAATTAAAATGCACATTCAAATCAACAGCAATAAAATGTGATTTTAACATTTATTTAAAAGACATTATTTAAGAGTTTAAGGGAAAGCTGGACCAGGAGGAATGACCTTTCCTCCCACCAGACATGATGACATTTGTACTTCCCCATGCTTACTTCCATCCCCTAAAGTTCACAAAGTCAGCTTTCTGCACGGCTGCACGTGTTGGGCTGAATGTTCTCTGATCGTTTCTCACCATCATCTGCAGAGTTAGCGATAATTGGTTCCTAATTTCAATATAAATTGTCGGGTTGGAACGAGTGAACTGAGTAGAGTAACGTTACTTTCTTTGTATCTTGGACATTTAACAGACATTTTTAAACACAATACAGTGAACACGTTTAAGGCAACACAACTTAAGACCTTGAACAAACAGTAAAGACCAATGCTTCAAGGACCTCCAGGCAGTAATGAAAAATAGTAATGAAAAATGGTAAATTTGTGCAGTCAATGCACAAAAAATACAAAAAACGAGGCACTCTCTTGTAAATTTGAAAATGCCTTTATTAATTTCAGCATGTCCCCCTGATGAAGGCCAGCAGGCTGAAACACATTAGGGCTCAGTGAGGTCCACTGAGACATCCCATAATTAATACAGGCATTTTAGAATTATAAGAGTGCCTTGGTTTTTGTATGACTTAAGACCTACCAAATCAAATGTAATACCTTTTAAAGATGTTTTCAAAGGAGTGATATTTTGCTTTTTTTTTTTTTAAAAATGGAATTCCTCCTTTTCCCTCATGTCCCTGTGCTCTCCATAAACTGTAAATGCTCTGCTCGGCTCTGAATTCTTCATTCATTCAACTCCACAGGTCCATCTGCAACACTATTTCTGAGGAATGACCCCAGAAAGGTGGTTTGGAGCGCTGGCCCTTTAAATGCAAATGAGCCACTTCACTTCATTTTTCAAGGTCTGGAAAACAGTGTTTAAAAACTCCATATTTTTAAGACTTTCAACACCTGTGCCAAAACCCTGATCACCAACAAAAAAGTCAGTCAGAATAAATCCCAATACTGGCAAAGTAGAGCCAACAGTTCAAGCCCTTAGTTGTGGAGACATTCTGTTGTGGACAAGGGTTTTGGTTAAGGGTTTGTTTAGAGGAGATGACAGGTCAGAGTGAAACTAAAGCGATTATGTGAGAACGTCCAAAACAAACATCCTGCAGACTGGCTGGTTGATGACACTCAACTCAACTTTATTTATAAAGCACTTAAAAAACAACACTGAACACAGGCATAAAAACAAATACAACACAAAAAAGAATAAAAACAATAAAATTATATATTAAAATAATAAAAGCCAACCTCTCACACAGTTAAAAGCCAATGAGAAAAAAATATGTGATAAATTGATTTAGCTGAAAAACATGGTTGTTATGGTATATGGGACATGTTGAAGACACAGTAAAGCAAAAGTTTTGCTTTTATTAGTTTTTAATGATCATTTCATTTAACTTTTTAAGTATAGTTTTAATTAATATGGGTTTTTTGTGAAAATGCTTTCTTTTAGTTTAGTTTTAACGACTTTAGTTCAAAGTATTTCTTGAAGGTGAGATTCTCAAAGGTCAGAAAAAACTGCAATTAAAAGAAAATAACTAGAGCATTTCAAAAGCATCTTTAGAGTTAACTTCAAAGACTTAAACATCTGCCAGTGGTGTCTAAAAACATCTAGAGCTCTTTAACAATCTACATTTTGAGCCACTAATCCCATTATAATGATTAAATAATTAGTTAAAATGCTTTTTCTTACCTTTAAAGCAGGATCACATCTTTTTTTTTTTGGACGTTCACAGGCTTCATCATCATCTGTAAGTGACTTTTATTCCAGCGTTCCCTGTTCTGACACAATAACCTTTGAATTTACAGTGAACATTGCAATTTTACAGGATAGTATTAGAATAAATGGTAATAAATCACTGAGGAAATGTAAAATGTAGACATAAATTGGAAGTCTAACAAATATTTCTAGGTCTTTAAAGGTTAAACAACAATTCATCAAAGACAAATATAAAACACATATATCAGAGTAATTTAACTATCGCAGATAAATTTGTCAAGGTGAGCTATGTGAGCTTTACACCATTTATTCTCCTTGAGAGTGTTTCACATATTTTATCACATTAAAGTAAAAGGCTCATATCTAAGTCTTTCTCAGAATAAACCCAAATGAAACTGGGCGAGGACAGTTTGGCCAAACAGACGCCTGCCATGCTTACTTACCATCTGCTGGAATTAAACTGGCAGCACTAAAAAAAAAACAAAAAAAACTGGAACATAGATTTAATATCCAACCACAACACTAGACTTGTGTATGAAATAGAGTGAAAAAGATGCAAAATGAAGATGTTTCCACTAAAATATTTAAATATTTACTTACTTGAATTTGTTTTAGGTCAGCTCAGTTTCAGGTAGTCTTGGTTTAGTTAGTTTTAACTTTGAAAACCCTCGATGGAATATCATGAACCAAATTTAAGTAAATACACTGAAGATTTCAACCCTTAAAAACCTAGAAATATTTGTCAGGAAGTTTTATTTTAGCCTTCCAATTTATCTCTACATTGAACATTTCCTCTTTGATTTATTACCATTTATTGTAATATTATCCTTTATTTTTCTGTGAAAATTGGGTATTTTCCTGTATTTAATTTACTGAGGCCTAGGAAAAAAAATGTTGTGTTTCCCGACCGACCCTAGAAAAACCTGCCAACCCTAGCCTTTTTTTGGGGGTGGGCCGCTGGCAGGGGACATACATTTTGCGATCTGACACCAGAGTGATGAAACGTTGTAGAATAGGTTTCCTAACATGCTCTGCTTACTCCTAGTGTAATAGAAAAGGTTAAATAAAGACATCCACCAAGCCTAAGGTTCAACGATGACATCTGGGTTTAATTAATAGGATTGGAACAGATCCAAGTCGCTCCAGGCTTTGGGGGTTTCACACTCGGGCAGTGGTTCTTAACCTGGGTTCGATGGAACCCTAGGGGTTCGGTGAGTCAGTCTCAGGGGTTCGGCGGAGGTCCAGACACACACTGGACTCATTAGTCGGGTGTGTGTGTCAGGCTAGGTCCGTGTATGTAAACAAACAGCTTCGGAGACTCTTTCTCTGATTGACATCCAATATACGCGGTGTACTGTTGTTGCTTATACCACTACAACACATCCGGAAGTGTTTATAATCTCTTCCACTCATCTGACGATGAATTATTTGAGTATTTTCCACATCGTTGTTATGACTTTTGCTACTTCCTGTTAACCACGGAGGCAGCCATGTGTAGCGTTTGTTTACATTTTTTGGTCACCGCACTGGTCAGTTACAATCATGTGACGACCGACGCACCGTCGCGGATGGAGAAATCGTATTACGCTAAAGCCGAGCTAGTGTCGTAATAAGGATGCTGGACATAAAAACGAAGAAAAGGAACAGACTTTGCTGTGAAAATGACATGAGAGTGGCACTTACCAAGGTGAAGCCACGCATTTGTGAACTGGTCTGTCAAAGGCAACAGCAGAAGTCACACTGATCTGCAGTAAATATTCATTATTATTGTAGCCTGATGGAAATTAGGTGATGGGTGTGTGTTAAAATGTTAAAAATGATAAATAGCATAAATACAGTAAGTTCATTATTGGAATACAAAAATTAAAACCATTTCAGTGTGGTAGTATTAAAAAAGGTCATGTCTTTGTGAAAAGGTATGGAATTTGTTGTGAGTTCATGCACTGTATTGGTTTTGTTCTTTGAACACAGTGATGTTAATGCACGGTTCATTCTGTGCACCAGTAAAACATATGCCTGTGTCTGGAATTTGGAAAAAAATCATATTATATTTTTTAATAAAGAAGGGTTCGGTGAATGCACATATGAAACTGGTGGGGTTCAGTACCGCCAACAAGGTAAAGAACCACTGCACTAGGGGTTTCAAAGTGTTGTTTGCTGGCATGCGACATGCGCGGTAATTTGATTAACATTCTTTGAAGGACGGGACATCGTAGGTTCACAAAGTAACATGTGTGACCCAACACCTGTGCATAACGTAAAATCTGTGCCACTGACAAATTATAGCTCAACTGGGCGGGCAAAATAGCTCAAAGAGTATCACCTCTTTATTTTCTTCGCCCCCCCGGCACACAAAGGTCATGTGACTGTGGCGCATTCCATTGTTAGAAGAGGTACGTGTGGGGAATAGTGGCCAAGTGTGGCTTACGATATGGTCTTAATCTATGTCATTAGGTACTGTAAACTGATTAAAAATGGTCAAAATAATCGAAAATGAAGATTAAAAACTACGTCATTGTTCTAAATGCTGCAATGATTGTTATGTAAAAGCAGACAATCACTTTGTGACAACATGGACTAGTCCAAGGAGAAAATGACTTTTGATCCGTAAATAATAGCTCCTTTCACTGTAACTTGTGTAAATTTGGCTTACGTACCGTTCTACAAAGAAATTTCATTACCTGCAGGCCGTGTTTTAGATATTTTCTGTCACCCATTTCACTATGTGACTCCACTTGTCTTACTGAGTGATGTGTCTCCATACATTTCAGTTTTACTATGTTCTACTGCATTGTATTAGTTGGATCACTAGAGTTTGGGCCAAAGTGTAAAAAAAAAAAAAAAAAAAAAAAAAGAATCCCTACCTACCTACCCTAATTTTTTCAGGACTGAAACCGGAAACACAACATTTTTTTTCCTAGGCCTGACCACACTGATATTCATAAAAGTTCACAGTAAATTGAAGGGTTATTATATCAGACCAGAAAAAGGACTTTGTCAGCAAATTCTATCATTAACTGAACAAATGATTGTGTTTCCAACCAGTTATTTGCCTGCATGGGTTTTAGGGATGCTACAGTCGCGGAAAAAATTATTAGAGCATCAAAAAGTCATTTAAAACAATGGTTCTACAATCCAGTCCAAACTCCTGTGTGTATCATGTGACTAAAACAGACAGAAAAGAAAACATGGAACGAATAAAAGCACTGTTTTTGTCAGAACAATGACACAGATACTGATGGAAAAACTGAAGGGATTTTGGTTTTTATCAAGTAAACATGTTAAATGGATAGATATCAGCTGTGAAATTAAACTACTATGAGATATTTTTGTTGTTCTCATTCTATTTGTCCAAACAAATGGACCTTTAGTTGGACCAGGCGTTAAAATGAACAAGCAACTGAAGAAAACAAGGATGGTCCAATAATTTTTTTCTGTGACTGTATATAACCCACCACGTTCTCCACATACAGGTCTGTCACTTTAGTTTTAGAATTACATCCAGCATGCATGACATAGCTCATGTCGCAAATATTTAAAGGTCAAGGATGGGTCTTACGGATTGGTTGCTTTTACCCATCAGTGATCCAGCTAAAATGCTGATATCAGGGCCGATATCCGATCCTACTATCGGATCGGTACAACCTTAATGGGTTTTACTGGTGAATCAATGCTGTAGAAGATCACAGTGTTTCCATGTTCACTACGGAGCCTCTGAATGTCCAGATAAGACACACGATGCTGCTGAAAAGCATAGAAACAGCATTTTACCTGAATTATTTACGCATCATATTAAAGCTAGAGGCTCAGAAGTTATTAATGATTTTAGAGCCATAGATGTTTTAAGATGAGGCCGCTGTTTCAGTCTTTGAGGGTTAAGAGCACAAACTAAACGGCTGCATCCATAACAGGCATTTGTAATAAATGTGACTAAAACAGCTCCTTTTACTGGTACAAACTGTTCGTAATCATATCACCGAGACAGAGGAATTTGGACAGGAATTTGCCTCAGCTGTACAGGAAGTCAGAAAGGAAGTGGCCCTGAAAACAGCTGAAAAGGGAAATGTGGAGGTCTGCTTGTGTATGTATCAGGTAACTGGCTGCTAGACGGAGGTACAGTTGTACTATACACATTTGGACATGACTTCAGTACACATTGTTTCACTGTCTCTTTTCTATTTTATTCCTTGCATTATTCTCATTCTGTATTGATTTGGCTGTTTTTGGAATTGTACTGTGTTCTTCCCATTTCTCATCTTTTTATTGCTGGAAATATTTCATTAATAATGCAGGGATTTTCCTACTGTTATAAGGTTAGTCATTCTGGACACCACCAAGCCAAATGAATATAAAATGGATGTATTAGATGGATTATTAATGTATTAATAGATAGTGGGTTTTGTATTTATCCTCCTCAGACCCAGCTCTGGGTGTTCTGTCCATGTTTGTGGGCAAGAGTTTCACAGCTTTATACAAAAAAATAAAACTGTCCACCCAAAGGACATTCCATAACTTAAAAAAAATGCATCTGAAAAAACTGTTGCATCATGATGTTTCCAATATAGGAAACATCATGTTATATAATATAATAATATATAATAATATAATTATAATACTAATAACTAATATAATATTCATTTATTTATTTATTTTAAAGGAAAAACTTGTTCTTTCCTGGGTCTCAGGAAGTTAAGCTGTTTGGTCTTTATTTTTACCTCCTGTCAATAAGATCTTGATTATTTCCATATTGTAGATGATTTTAAATAATTGACTGTTTTATGGATGCATGAACTGAAGTTAATACTTAATTCCAAAACACTCAGTCTTTACTAAAACTACATTCCACATATGACTGGACAAACACATTCACAGGTAATATGTATCAAAAAGTAAACAGGTTGCTTTATCAGTTTTTGTTCAGAGAGGAAAATCTGCAGAGATCTTGATTTTGTAATTGTAAAAAACTAAATCTTTATTAATCATATCAATTAAATATATTACCTAGCCCTACCTGTAGCTTTTCCAGGTTTTTGCATACATATATGGTAATAATATGGTATAAAATGATATGAAATTTTATATATTGTTATTAAAAACTGTAAAATTTTATTATTTAAGATAAATCAAGACAGTAATTTTTTAATCCCGAAGGAATTCAGGTAAATGTCAGCTGCTCCCAAGTATTCAACAATAAAAAAAATAGACATATATTAAAATACGTCTATAGAAAATATGTTTAACTCGTATCAAAGTCTTCAAACGTGAGCTCCTAAACATCTGAAATCCTACAGAAAACCGTACGTTCCTCCTTTTCTACTGACTGTTCCGTGTTGTTTTATCTGTACTATGTAAAAGCCTTTGGGGTAGGTGTTTGTATGAAAGGTTTCTGTATTGACAGGCTGTGTTTTTCTGATCTGGAATTATTCTCGCTCATGGTTTCCTGTCAGAAGTTAGGTTTAACCACCTTTTTCCTGTCGTGTTTCTATAGAGACAGTCGGAGGGAGTGAAAGTAGGCCATCCATGCTGAGAAGAAAATCTAAGATGAGGTGGTTCTGTGATGAAATTATGAATGAACTGAAACAGGAAGAATCCCTCTAGGAATCTGATCAGATTTCTGACATTTTGTTCTTTGTATCTGCGTTTTACTTTTGCTTTGACACGGGGCAACAAAAGACAATTTATTTGCATACTTTGCTGTACGTCTGAACTGAGTCGAGTCGAGCTCTTTCCATCTCCTCAGAGTCCGCCTCCACTTCAAATGCATGTTAAGATGTCACATTTTGGCGTATTAAGGCAACAAAGCTCGATCTGGTTGCGACCAATGAGGCAGGTCGAATTTATGCGCTCATACATAGTCATGAGAAGGTTCGTATTAAAGATGTCAAGCAACAGAAATGTCGAACATAAATCACTAATGCACCTTCACACTCCCTGCAAGCAATTATCTACATCAGAAACCAAATGAAAGCTAAGGCACAGATAAAAGAGTCCAATTTAAAGTTTCAGCAGGAGGGAATGAATGAGTGATTGATCCTGGAATTGAAAGGATAAACGGGGCTTTATTATTATAACAAGAACCATATGTTCAGTCAGATATGTCCACTCTCCCTGCATCAGAATCTGTCCACGGTGTCCTATCAATTACAAGCAGTTACAGCAAAAATGAAGTGTTCTATACGGTAACACCGACCTTGAAAATGTAATCAGTTCATCCTTGAGCCCAAGTGAACATTTGAGCCAAACCAGAAGAAAATCCCTCATGATGTCACACAGGTGTCAAACTGCGGTCCTGGAGGGTCGGTATCCTGCATGTTTTAGACATTTCCCCCTTCCAGCACACCTGCTTTAATTACTGATCAGGTCATCATCCAGCTGTGCAGAAGCCTGATAATGATGGAATGGCTTCCAGGTGTGATGGAAGAGGGAAACATTTAAAACATGCAGGATACCGACCCTCCAGGACCACAGTTTGACACCCCTGTAAGAGCTGACGAACAAAGGCTGCAGCGGCCTTGACCTTTGACCCTTTGCCACCAAAATACGTTCAGTTCATCCTCATTATCAAGTGAACGTTTCCATCAAATTTGGAGAAACTTCCTCAAGGTGTTTTTGACATGCTGGGTTCCTAACACTGGGCAGGCATGAGGCTGTACAGGGTGGGGAAGCAAAATGTACAATATTTTGAGGCAGGGATTGAAAGACAGTGTATGACCAGTTAGTTTATTGAAAGTCATGAGAATTTATTTGCCACAAGAAAATGTACAAAATAGAAAATGTTTTTATTCTATGTGTCCTCCTTCTTTCTCAATAACTGCCTTCACACGCTTCCTGAAACTTGCGCAAGTGTTCCTCAAATATTGGGGTGACAACTTCTCCCATTCTTCTTTAATAGTATCTTCCAGACTTTCTGGTAATAGTTTTGCTCATAGTCATTCTCTTCTTTCCATTATAAACAGTCTTTATGGACACTCCAACTATTTTTGAAATCTCCTTTGGTGTGACGAGTGCATTCAGCAAATCACACACTCTTTGACGTTTGCTTTCCTGATTACTCATATGGGCAAAAGTTTGTGAAAAGGTATGGATAATAGTGTTAGGTATGATTATGACATCAGTATATGTTTGGGTTCAAAACAACTGACGTAGTGCCTGCTGAGAAAAAACAACTAAATGTTCATTGTACATTTTGCTTCCACACCCTGTATTGAGCTTGACCTTTGACCTTTTGGCCACCAAAATTGTTGTACTATATCTTTGCATCCCAGTAAGCATTTGTGCATAATTGAGGAAATTCCCTCAAAGCATACTGACATGTTTCTGGACTGAAATGGTGAAACATGCCCTCACAGTGATCGTAAGTCGTCTTTTCAGTCACCAAATTTAAATCCCATTGAAAATCTTTGATGGGATTTAAAAAAGGCAGTTGTAGCACAGACACCATGAAACATCACTGAGCCGGAGGCTTTTCAATGCGAAGAATCGGCAAAGATTGTGATAAAGAGGTGTAAGAAGTTTGTCAGCACTTACTGAGAACATTTGTCAGAGGTTATAAAAGCTAGAGGACGCTCCACGGGGAAATGAAGCTGTGAGGTCAGATAATACTGCACATATGCAGTACATATCATTAGCCTCATAGCATATTTGCCTTAGTCATATTTTTGGCCAAACTGTGATCTGCATATAAATGAATCAGCAATATTAGGAGAGTAACATTAAGCAGATATCGTAATTTGGCCAAAAATATGACTTAGGCAATTATGCTGTGAGGCTAATAATATGTTTGAAGAGTTATAATCTTCATTTAAACTTCAAAATTGAGGCAACTTCTGTTTCTAAAATAACTCAAATATGTATCAATCAGTATTTTTTTGGTGGTTTTTTTTGCCATTTAATGTCATCATCTTTTGTCCACACATTGAATATTTATGTTCTTCTCTACATGCATATTAAACACATCTAAAAACAGTTTCCACTGACATGTGGTTGTATGAGGTCAGGGTTCCTACAGGATTTTACAAGTTTAATTTAAGACTTTTTAAGACCTTTTCAAGGCTACTTAGAACATAACCGAATGCCCAGTTCACAGCCGTTCCCCTCTACTAGTGTCAACCAGGTCAAGAATGACATCTGCATTTCCCCCTTGCTTACTTTTCACTTGCGACCTGTCCCTTAAAGTTCTCAAAGTCAGCTTTCTAACAACTGCGACTAATAGCTGGACATATTCTTCCCATATCTCTCTCTCTTTCTCTCTCTCCCACATTCAAATCCAGACTCAGAACTCACCTTTTCAGAGCAGCCTACCCACCATAAGTTTTACTCTCCATTTTACACTTTCATTTCTATATACTGTAATTATTCTTTTATCCATTTGTTTACTTCTTTGTATTTTATGCATTGTCTGTTTTATGCCGTACAGTGTCCTTGGGTGTCTTGAAAGGTGCATTATAAATAAAATGTATTATTATTATAATTATAATAATAATAATAATTATTATTATTATTATTATTATTATTATTATTATTATTATATGCTGGGCTGAATGTTCTGTGATTATTTCTCACTGGGGGCTGCAAAGTTAGCAATAATTGGTTCCTAATTTCAGTATAAATTGTCAGGTTGGAATGGGTGGAACTGAGTAGAATAACGTTTCTTTCTTTGCAGCTTGGACATTTAACAGACACATTTTAACACAACACAGCCAATAAGTTTATGACAACATAACTTAAAATCTACCATATCAAATTGAATACATTTTAAAAACTTCTTTAAGGTATTAAATGCAGATTTGTAAATTCAAGACTTTTAAGACCTTGTGGGAACCCTAGAGGTGTTTATCCATAGTCGGTGCCACCTGCAGATGGTTTTACAACTTCAGATAATTTACACTAACTCTTTAACTTTAATATGAGCCTTGGCTGATGTGGTTTGTGAACTCCATGAACCAGAATAAGCTGTAACTCCATGAACTGCTGTGTCCCTGACTTTCTTTTTATCAGCCCAGTTATAGAAGAATGGAACAGTTCCTTTCCTCAGATATGCTAACCTGCTGAAATGAGACATCTCAATGCATAGAAAACAGTCCCGTTAAAGGACATTTTAAATTAATCTAAGCATGAAATCTCCAAAACAATATCTATGCAAATGACATTTCACATATAGATCTATAAAATGTTCTTGGCACAGTTAACATACGAGCAAATCATGATTTCAGACTCAGACCTTGGATTTGTCTGCAGCATATGTGTCCTTTACCAAAACTGAATATGCACTATAATCCATATTCAGTACTGTACACCTATATATTATTCACAATCAAGCAACTGTTCCATATTTAGAGGGCAGCCAGTACAGACAGCAGCTGGCCACGTGTCCTCCTCTGCAGACGCTGACCACAACAGTTTTCTTCTTCCCTCGTGTCTCTTTCATTAAACATGATTTGATTTGAGTCTGGTATTTATGTCAGGCATTAAGTGTCCGACCCTCATGGTTTTAAAAGACATCAAAACACAGACACAGTGTTCAAAATACTGCACTAAAAGTAACGACAAAGGAATTTGGACCAGTGTAAAAATGTCCAGTTTGATAGGAAGCAAAAGACTGGATAGGAGTAATGCATTTTTCATTGGGTTTCACACTCGGAAGATGCTCCTAAGTGGAATGTAATGAGAACAAATGAAGAATGTAATATAGAGTAGAAGAAGAAGAAGGAGAGAGAAGAAGAAGAGAAGGAGAAGAAGAAGAAGAAGAAGAAGAAGGAGGAGAACAAGGAGAAGAGGGAGAAGAAGAAGAAGAGAGAAGAAGGAGGAGGAGGAGGAGAAGGAGAAGAAGAGGGAGAAGAAGAAGGAGAAGAGGGGAGAAGAAGAAGAAGAGAGAAGAAGGAGGAGGAGGAGAAGGAGAAGAAGAGGGAGAAGAAGAAGAGGGGAGAAGAAGAAGAAGAGAGAAGGAGGAGGAGGAGAAGAAGGAGAAGAAGAGGGAGAAGAAGAAGGAGAAGAGGGGAGAAGAAGAAGAAGAGAGAAGAAGGAGGAGGAGAAGAAGGAGAAGAGGGAGAAGAAGAAGGAGAAGAAGAGGGAGAAGAGAGGAGGAGAAGAAGAAGGAGAGAGAAGAAGAAGGAGAAGGAGAAGAAGGAGAAGAAGGAGGAGAAGAAGGAGAAGAAGAGGGAGAAGAAGAAGGAGAAGAGGGGAGAAGAAGAAGAAGAGAGAAGAAGGAGGAGGAGAAGAAGAAGAGAGAGAAGAAGGAGGAGGAGAAGAAGAAGAGGGAGAAGAGAGGAGGAGAAGAAGAAGGAGAGAGAAGAAGAAGGAGGAGGAGAAGAAGAAGAGGGAGAAGAGAGGAGGAGAAGAAGAAGGAGAGAGAAGGAGAAGGAGAAGAAGAAGAAGAGAGAAGAAGGAGGAGGAGAAGAAGAAGAGAGAGAAGAAGGAGGAGGAGAAGAAGAAGAGGGAGAAGAGAGGAGAAGAAGGAGAAGAAGAAGAAGGAGAAGAAGGAGAGAGAAGAAGAAGGAGAAGGAGAAGAAGGAGGAGAAGAAGGAGAAGAAGAGGGAGAAGAAGAGGAAGAAGAGAGGAGAAGAAGAAGAAGAGAGAAGAAGGAGAAGAAGAAGAGAAAGAAGGAGAAGAGAGAAGAAGAAGAAAAAGAAGAAGAGAGGAGAAGAAGGAGAGAGACGATGACAACAATGACGATGGCGAACACAATGAAGAAGATGTTCCTGAGTGGAATGTAATGAGAGCAAATGAAGAACGTAATATAGAGTAGAAGAAGAAGATGGAGAGAGAAGAAGAGAGAAGATGACAACAATGACGATAAAGAAGCAAAATATGATGAACAACAAGAAGCAAAAGAAGCAAAAGAAGAAAATGAACATGATGAAGAAGAAGCTGCATGAGAAGTAAAAGAAGAGGATGATGATTATGAAGAAGATGATGAAGACTAAGAAGAGAATGGAGAAGATGAACGAGAAGAAAAGATGAACATGATGATTATGAAGAAGCAAAAGAAGTAGATAAAGCAACAGAAGATGAAGAAGCAGAAGAAACAAAACGAGAAAATGAACATGAAAGAGAAGCTGCATGAGAAGCAAAAGAAGATGAAGATAATGACGATGATGATGATGAAGAAGACGATGAAGAACATGATGAACGTGATGAATAAAAAGAAGCAAAACAGGAAGTAAAAGAACTAGAAGAAGAAGAAGCAGAAGAAAGAAGATAATGATGATGAAGAAGCAAAAAGAGAAGATGAACGTGTTGATATGACGAAGATGATGATGATGAAGGCAAAGAAGAAGAAAAGAACATGATGAATATGAAGTAAAACAGGAAGCAGAACAAGAATAAGACAGCGTATCTAGCTGTAAAAAGATAACAGCGTCTAGTATCAGTAAACAAGTCACATAGAGACTTCAGATAATTTAAAAAACCAAACCGTTTCCAGTTCACTCTGTTCACTGGAAAACCCAGACCAGTCAGTAGATAAGTGTTAGCACGTCTTACAGAGGTTTTGTAATCCAGCGTTATAAAAGCCTGATGCAGGCCAAGGGTCACAGCTAAACTCTTTTACATGTGACTAGACAAATCAATCTGCAGGTGAGACAGGATGTGATTTAGTCGGCTGTAAAATCTACAATAAAACCGAGCGTGTCCTGAGGCGTTTAATGACCTCTGCAGCTCTGACACAACACGGACATGTGTAACGTTCACTGACTGGGAAAATAATAATAAAAGAACAATGTGTAGGGTGATGAAAACGTTCGTCAAGGACATTAAGTCTGAGTGTTTTTAAACGTATAGAAATAAAAGAGATCATCCATGTACAAAAGGAGAAGCTGCCCCGAGGTTAGTGTGGAGTTTAGAGCAATTTAATTATTTAGACTTTACAGGAAGGTTTTATAGGGAAGAGGGTGAGACATAATTAGAGAGCAGGGGATTATTTTTTAAAGATTTATTCTTGATTTTAATCACATTTACTACATGACTCGGGTACCCAAGGTTTAATAGCATAGACTTGTTTCCGTAAAAATATGGAAAATTAGCAGGTGGTGTTTCCATCCAGTACAAAAATGAAACAAAAATGTAAATAAAATTACATTTATAACTTTTACTGGATTATTTTGATGTTTAAGAAACTAGAAAAGTGCAAATTTATAATAAGGTTATAAGGGGTTTTTTGGGGGTTTTTTTTCCAGTTTTGAGCTTTCGTTAGAAGATTGTGACATGTTTAGATCTTGTACATGAAGTTCCAGTGAGTGTTAGGTGTTAGTTTTCAGTGTTCTGGGTGTTTCATGTGTAATATGCCTGTATGTTGAAAGGGTCAGAGTTGTACTGGAGGTTAGTTTAACCAAATTTAACTATTTAGACTTTACAGGAAGGTTTTATAGGAAAGAGGGTGAGACATAATTAGAAAGTAGGGAGTAAGATTTATTCTTGATTTTAATCACAACTAATACATGAGTCAGGCAGCCTCAGTTTCTTAGCACAGACTTATTTCTGTAAAAATATGCAAAATTAGTTGATGGTGTTTCCTGTTTGCGTGGACACTCAGACATCCAGTACAAAAATGAAACAAAAATGTAAATATAATAGCATTTACTGGATTATTTTGATGTTTAAGAAACTAAAAAAGTGGTAATTTGTAATAACGTGAGTTTTTTTTTTTTTGTTTTTTTTTTTCCAGTTTTGAGCTTTAGTTGGAAGATACTGACATGTTCGCAATGTGTACATGAAGTTACAGTGTGTTTTAGTTTTAGGTGTTTTGGGTGTTTTTGTGTAATACGCCTGTGTGTTGATAGGGTCAGTTGTCCTTTACCGTTATAGGTCACTCTGGGTTTGGTTAAACACAGGACCAGATGCAGATCCATCTCATCAGAAGAGACAAACTTGGAGCATACGGGGCACTTGAAGCCTGAAGGAAACACAAAAAGACAAATAATCCAATCACTGCTAAATAAATACGTGGAAAGTCACATTATTTGGGTTTGGAGTTAAACCGTTTCCATTGTGTTTTCCACCGAGTTTGTCAGCTTGTGCAATATTCTTCACAGCCATTGTTTTCTCCATCTGTCAAACTTCTGCAAACTCTGCTGCTGTTTACCGAGACCCATTTATTTCAGTAAATCTGAAACATATCACTATCTAAGGAGGAAACACCACCCACACATTGGGTATTCACAGCACACACAGCTAACAAAGATTAAGTAGAAGTAGGAAGCCAAACTACATCACACACCTCTGAGCCTTTACACAAACTCCACAATATATTTTATCAGACTGCTCCAGCCTGCTGCAATCTGCTACCACCTCCTGCTAGCAAGTCATTAAAACACTTTACCTTCACTTTCTGAAACACACATGAACATTTCTGACCCATGGTGTTTATGTTCTGGCTCTGAAACAATCTTTTAGACCAGGACTCCGAGGGATACTTTCACTTTATCATGACAACAAAACCACACGGATGCACGGATCAATGCGTTACACATTATAGTCAAAAATAAAGGAAACTAAACCAGTGTGAAAGTGTGTTTTATTCTGGTACATCAGCTGATCCAGTTCCAGTCTCTGTGAGTGGATTCTGTCAGAGAAATAAAAGGAACTGAACCTCATAGCTGGGTGAGAACCAAGGTTATTATCGTCAATGAAAACTAACAAAATGACGAAAACTAGAATAAAAAACAGGTGGTGGACCCACCACCTGCTGAGGGAACCATAGGGGCCGGGTGCATTGTGGATTGGGTGGCAGTCGACGTCGGGGGGCTCGACGACCTGATCCCTGGACACAGAGTGTAGCTCTTGGGACATGGAATGTCACTTCACTGGGAGGGAAGGAGCCGGAGCTTGTGAGGGAGGTTGAGAGATACCGTCTAGATATAGTCGGGCTCACCTCCACACAGCTTGGGCTCTGGAACCCAACCCCTCGAGAGGGGCTGGACTCTCCACTTTTCTGGCGTTGCTCGCGGTGAGAGGCGGTGGGCTGGTGTGGGCGTGGTCATAGCCTCTCAGCTCAGCTGCCATGTGTTGGAGTTCACCCCCGTGAACGAGAGGGTCGCGTCCCTACGCCTTCAGGTCGGGGACAGGTGCCTCACTGTTGTCTGGGCCTACAGGCCGAACAGCAGTGCAGAGTACCCGGCCTTCTTGGAGTCCTTGGGAGGGGTGCTGGATGGTGCTCCGACTGGGGACTCCATTGTTCTCCTGGGTGACTTCAACGCTCACGTGGGCAACGACAGTGAGACCTGGAGGGGGGTGATGGGGAGGAACGGCCTCCCTGATCTGAACCTGAATGGTGTTTTGTTGTTGGACTTCTGTGCTAGTCACAGTTTGTCCATATCGAACACCATGTTCGAACACAAGGAGGTCCATAAGTGCACTTGGCACCAGGACACCCTGGGTCGGAGGTCGATGATTGACTTTGTTGTCATGGCATCAGACCTCCGATCACATGTTTTGGACACTCGGGTGAAGAGAGGGGCAGAGCTGTCAACCGATCACCACCTGGTGGTGAGTTGGATCCGCTGGCGAAGGAGGAAACCGGACAGACTCGGCAGGCCCAAACGTGTTGTGAGGGTCTGTTGGGAACGTCTGGCAGAACCCGATGTCAGTGCGGTCTTCAACTCGGCAGGGCACCGGGGGTGGATGAGATTCGCCCTGAGTACCTTAAGTCTCTGGATGTGCAGGGACTGTCTTGGCTGACACGTCTCTGTAACATCTCGTGGCGGTCGGGGACAGTACCTCTGGATTGGCAGACCGGGGTGGTGGTTCCCCTTTTTAAGAAGGGGGACCGGAGGATGTGCTCCAACTACAGGGGGATCCCACTCCTCAGCCTCCCAGGGAAAGTCTATTCCAGGTACTGGAGAGGAGGATCCGACCGATAGTCGAACCTCGGATCCAGGAGGAACAATGTCGTTTTTGTCCCGGTCGCGGAACACTGGACCAGCTCTATACTCTCCATCGGGTGCTTGAGGGTTCATGGGAGTTCGCCCAACCAGTCCACATGTGTTTTGTGGATCTGGAGAAGGCGTTCGACCATGTCCATCGTGGTATCCTGTGGGGGGTGCTTCGGGAGTATGGGGTCCGGGGCCCTTTGCTAAGGGCAGTCCGGTCCTTGTACGACCGAAGCAGGAGCCTGGTTCACATTGCCGGCAGTAAGTCAGACCTGTTCCAGGTGAATGTTGGACTCCGGCAGGGCTGCCCTTTGTCCCCAGTTCTGTTCATAATTTTTATGGACAGAATTTCTAGGCGCAGCCAGGGGCCGGAGGGGGTCCGGTTTGGGGACCACAGGATTTCATCTCTGCTTTTTGCAGATGATGTTGTCCTGTTGGCCTCATCGAACCTGGACCTTCAGTGTGCCCTGGGGCGGTTTGCAGCCGAGTGTGAAGCGAGCGGGATGAGGATCAGCACCTCCAAATCCGAGACCATGGTTCTCGACCGGAAAAAGGTGGTCTGCCCTCTCCGGGTCGGTGGGGAGTCTTTGCCCCAAGTGGAGGAGTTTAAGTATCTGGGGTCTTGTTCACAGTGAGGGAAGGATGGAGCGTGAGATTGACAGACGGATCGGTGCAGCGTCTGCAGTGATGCAGTCGCTGTACCGGTCGGTTGTGGTAAAGAAGGAGCTGAGCCGAGAGGAGAAGCTCTGGATTTACCGGTCAGTCTACGTTCCTACCCTCACCTATGGTCATGAGCTTTGGGTCATGACCGAAAGGACAAGATCCCGGATACAAGCGGTCCAAATGAGCTTCCTCCGCAGGGTGGCTGGGCGCACCCTTATGGATAGGGGGAGGAGCTCAGTCACCAGGGAGGAGCTCGGAGTAGAGCCGCTGCTCCTCCGCGTCGAGAGGGGCCAGCTGAGGTGGATCAGGCATCTGTTTCAGATCCTCCTGGACGCCTCCCTGGGGAGGTGTTCCGGGCATGTCCCACCGGGAGGAGACCTCGGGGAAGACCCAGGACACGTTGGAGAGACTGTGTCTCTTGGCTGGTCTGGGAACGCCTCGGGATCCCCCCGGAAGAGCTGGAGGAGGAGTCTGAGGAGAGGGAAGTGTGGGCGTCCCTGCTTAGACTGTTACCCCCGTGACCCGGCCCCGGATAAGCGGAAGAGAATGGATGGATGGATGAATGAATGAATAGAATAAAAAACCAAACTGAAAATAAATCCAAAACTATAATTAAAAGAAAAAAATGATAATTGAAACTGTATTGTGTGTTTACAAAACTAACTAAAACGTATAAAAAGTATGGATAATGTTCCCAATGTCAGACTGATGTTAAATGGATTTCTTTGTCTCTCTCAGTTTTCTGTGCTGTCTCCATACGACACTTTTTGCTCCGTCACTTGTGTTCACTTGTGGTTTCCAGTCGTCTTCTGGTCCCCACTCTACCTGGAAACATGGAGACTAAAGCAGCAGAGTCCTGTCTGGGATTGATTTGAATAGGAGCACAGAGAAGAAGAGAAAAGAGACCACTGAACTACAACTGAACTACAACTGAACTACAACTAAACCTAAGCATTTATACGGAGCCCCGCCAGGGTCATAGTGGAACATATTTATAGACTGAACTATTGCATCCCCATGCAATACCTTTTGCCTTTCCTCGCAGCTCCATACTATGGAGCCCGCTTCATTCCTTCACAATGTCTGCTTGGGCTTTACAGAGTAGCCACTGCATTCACATGGTGCTGCCAGTTACCTGTATACGGAGCTACGAAGAAAGGCGAAACATATTGAATGGGGACACAATAATTCAATCTAAAAATATTTCCCACTATGACCCTAGCAGGTACGTTTAGAAGAAAATAAAAACTAATAAAACTAGCAAACCTGCTCTAAAAACTAATTCAAACCAACTGAATTAGAGAAAAAAAGTCTAAATAAAACTAAACTATAATGAAAAATCCAAAACTCTTAGAACCTTAATGAGAACTAGTTATCGTCAGTAAACTGAGTATGACTACTGGTTAATGTGGTTCTTTAAAGCACTCGTTCCCTCCACCAGCAGGTATTGTGATCGCTTTGCTTTGTGTGTTTGTTTGCATGTTTGTTTGTTAGCAAGATAACTCAAAAAGTTATGGATGGATTTTCATGAAATTTTCAGGAAATGTTGATACTCGCACAAAAAAGAAATGACTAAATTTTGGTGGTAATGGGGGGGGGGGGGGGGGGGGGGGCACTGCTCTGCCTTGGTGGGGGTCTGCGCTCTCTGAGTGCTTTTCTTGTTCTCAACTGTGGTTTCACTTCCAGACCCACATTTTCCAGTCGCAAATGTAGTACTAATAAAATAGTCTCGCATAAACAGCAAGAAGTACAGAAGTATATTCATCACTGTATTCAGAGTCCATTACTCTTAATAATAAACTGAATGAGAATCGTAACAGTGTTGGAATAAGCAACATGATGGACTGACAAAAACGGCTCTTTTCACCTAACACACATTGTTTAGAGAAAACTGGGTGTGTTTTGGTTAAAAATGACATTTACTTAATTCCTTTTCTGAAATGCTTAGTACTTGGGAGGGCTGTGGGGGTGCTGGAGACTGATCTTACGTTGTTCTTTTAAGTGCTTTAACTAGAACTGTATTTATTTTATTAGCCAATTTTTATTTTGTAGCCAATATTATCCTCTGCATTTTTTCAGCAGAAATCAAGTATTTTCCCTTTATTCACTTTACTGACCACGTAAATGTTCCGAAAATTCAATGGCTTTTATATCAAAACAGAGAAAACTGACAAAAAAAACTGACTTTTTTTAAAGTAAAAACAAGTGTTTACAACCACTGTCATTGGTCAGACTCCATGGGTTTTACTGATGAATCAATGCTGTAGAAGATGACAGTGTTTCCATGGTAACTATGGAGCCTCTGAATGTCCAAATGGGTCATATATGATGACCACGAAAAGAGGACGAACTGTATTTTACCCCAGTTATTTACATGGACTGATAGGATTAGAGGTCCTAAGATTATTCAACATTTTAGATCAGTAGATGCTTTTGGAAGCCAGTGGATGTTCAGGTCTTTGAGGCTTGAAACTCTACTGGAATGTGCTGTAGGTCCACACTGTTGAATTTGTCAGCTTTATTAATGTAAAAAGTCACATCATTTGTTGCACTGAGGAGCATAACTAGTAATATTTAACCTATTACATTTCATCCGTACAATGTTAAGAAGCAGTAGAAACAAACCCAGGACCACATTAATACTGCACCTCCAGAACATTTGCATTTACTTCAACTTCAGTCTGATGAATTTCACTTCAGTTTCTTTGGTCTCCAACATCTAAAGCAGGGCTCTCAAACTCATTTTGTTTCAGGTTCCACATTCAGCCTGATTTGATCTCAACTGCGCCGGTCCGGTAAAATAATAGCACAATAACCTATAAATAATTACAACTTCAAATTTTTGTCTTTGTTTTAGTGCAAAAAACCCTATTAAATTATGAAAATACTTACTTTTATAAACTATCCAAACAAAAAAGATGTGAATAAACTGAAAAAACTGAAATTTATTAAGGAAAATAAGTGCAATTTTAACAATATCATGCCTCAATTTATCATGTGTACATGTGCATTATGGATCAGATCTACAAAGGCACAACACTTTTCATCAGACATTTCAGGTTGTTCATATTTGTTCAGGTAATTGACATTTTATAGTTTGTAAATGTAAATATTTTCATAATTTAATGTTATTTTTTCACTAAAACAAAGACAAAAATTTGAAGTTGTCATTATTTATAGACATAATGTAAGATTTTTTTCACAAACTGAGAAGAAAACATGTAGTCATTCTTTTTTGTAGATGATTATTATTTGACTGTAGATCATATTTGTCTGTATGTGGAACCGCAACTAAAATCAGTTCGACAGCTTTGACTGTGGAATTTTTGCACTTTGTAAATTCATCCCAGGGGCCGGATTGGAACCTTTGGTGGGCCACATTTGGCCCCGGGCCGCATGTTTGGCAGCCCTGTTCTAAAGGGAGCCATGTGTGACTAAAGGTCATACGTCTTTATATAAACAAAGATCCCACCTTCATCCTTCCAGACATGCGTGTACACTTGCTGCTTCCACTGACATCAATGCACCATTTGTCACAGATTACCTTCATAGCAACCCTCATCTATAACCATCAGCTGTCGGCGTCATGTCCTCGCCGCACAGGGCAGAATGACAGACGGACAGCTGAGTCTAAATGTGAGCCTATAATAATATATACAGGCTACATACATAATAATACAAACCTGTCAACATGCTGGGATACTGATGAATACACCACAGCAGCCAAAAGCACAACCTCCTCCTCCGCCTGCCTGACCTATTTCAGTGAAACACAACACACACACACACACACACACACACATCATGTGCCAGGACCTTCTGACCATCTGCTGACAATTAGGAAGTCGAGGTGTATTTATCTGAGGGAGAGACGAAGACCGATTCTAGCTCTGCTGGCTCCACGAGTTCATTGTGAAAAACGCTCAAAGCCAAAGCTGAGCCCTCCCCATGAGGCTGTGATGACTCATCCACTAAACTGTACGGGATGCTCTCTCCAGGAAATGAAACTGCGGTGCGTGTCCTCATGCATATCTGTCGTAGGGCGTACCTGCTTGTGGCTGCAGTAAAAACTCTGCTCCTGGAGTAAATCAGGTGGTTAAGAGCATATAAATAAATACGAAAAGCTGCTAAAAATAATTACCAAAAAGCAATTCATAAGCTTTATTTATGCACCGCAATGACAACTAAATTAAATCTGAGTGCATTGATTTAAAGCCTGAACATTTAAAAAATAATGAGGTAATGGGAAAAACAAACTAATGCATATTAAAAGGAACATTTCTCTCCTGTGTTTGCTCCTAAAAAACACGGTCATTATGCAGTGAAAGCACTTTACCTTTGTATGAGATGCACAAAAGAGGAAGAGATCCTAAAAACCCTTCAAACATGTAATGTTGCTCCTCAGTTTAGCGGAAATGGAAGCTTAACTCACTTAAGGATATTCAGTCTCTGCATTTTTACCTGCGTCTCTAATTCAGTTAGGTCAAGACATCCCTTCCTACTTCCAGGTCCACTTCTGTTCATTCATTTGTATTCAGTCTGCTGCAGCACTGTCCATAAAACACACTCAGTTGTCATTCTAGGACTTTATATTTAAAGAGGACATATTTAGCTAGCCCTTCAGTTCATTTATTTGTGTATTTGGACTCTAATAGTTCAGAGTTTGAATTTGAACCCTCCAGCTGCTGCAAAGCTATCTTTAGATTCATTCCGGTAAAAATCCAGTGGATTTCTACAATCCGTTTTAATTCCTTCTTAATTGGTTACATTTTTTAACTAGTTACGTCACAACATTTGCACATATAAGGTCCAGACTTCAGACGAACATTTCCCCGAGTACGACAGAACTGTTTATCAGCAGCAGCGATTGCAGTAAAAACTGAAAATATGTCCAAACTTTGAGCAGATTAGCTAAAATGTTCAGTTGTTGGTTGAACGGGACAGAGCAGCACAGCCAATAACCTGGAGGGGGCGGGGTCATGTGCATTTAAAGGGCCAGCGCTCCAAACCACCTTTCTGGTGTCATTAGTCAGAAATAGTGTTGAAGATGGACCTGTGGAGTTGAATGAATGAAGAATTCAGAGCCAAGCAGAGCATTTACAGTTTATGGAGACCACAGGGAAATGCTTGAAAATGAAGAATTCCATTTAAAAAAGCAAAATATCACTCCTTTAACAGTAAAGAAGTGGCTGAAAAGTAAAGTTATTAATAGAAGGAGGAAAAACAAAGTTTGGTGCTAGCTAACGTTAGTGCATCTGCTAAGATCAGCTCCCACTGCATCTGTCAAACCTGGTATTTGTGAATTTGTCTGATATATAATAATGCTTTTATGAGGTAATTCACAGTTTCTTCTCCTCTATATTTGCAAATGCTTTTATTATTGTACTGCCGTCTTGGCCAGATCCCCCATCTCAATAGAACCAACCTGCTTAAATAAAAGTTAAATAAAAACTGAAATTCAGATGTGTTTCTTTTGTCAACCCTTTATCAGGTCAAGTATCAGCAATTATAAATCTAGGAGAGCAAAAAAAAAGGGTATAGGTAGTAGGGCTGTGCAATTAATCGAAATTCAATTACGATTTCGATTACTACACGCAACGATTACAAAAATTATGTAATCGAGAAAAAACTATTATTAATTTTGAGTCGTTTTAATTCACGCGCACGCAAGCTCCCATGAGCTGCTCTGCCCCGCCCCCCTCTAAGCTACTGCTGCTGCTAGCCGGCAGGTCCACCCCAAGAGGACAGTTGGACCTAGCGGTCTGGAAAAACAGCAGGAGAATCACAGCAGAAGGGCTTGGTAAACAAAAAAGGCAAGTCCAATTCAATTGTATGGAATCACTTTGGGTTTGATGAAGAAGACGGAGAGCAAAAACACATCAGGTTCAAAAAGTGTTTCGTAGTTGTGTCCGCACCGACCGCTAACACAACAAACCTTTGTAACCATCTGAAGTTTAACCACCGCCACCTTTATCGGAATCTTATGAAAAACTAAAACACATAAAAACAACTCCGGTTACAACTTCGTCCACAATGCAGTCTTCAGTTTCCGAATCTCTTTACGCTGTAACTCCCGTATTAACCTAACCTAACCTAACCCGTATAACCCTAACGTACGTATTCTAGATGGCTGATGTATACAGAAGGCCTGAACTGAAACCTCACAGCATGCCACTGACTTTACTATGTTTCATACTACATTGAACATACTTGAATTTATAATTTGCACTTTACGTGAGCTTTTTTTTTTTTTTATTGCTACAGTTCTATGGCAAGTCTATAGCAGTTTAATTCCAGTGCACTATTTATTTACAAAAGGAAACATACTTGAATTTACAGTACACTTATTTGCATTCAAAGATTTTTTTGTTTCAGACAAAATTGAACATACTTTGTTTTAGTGGTTAAAAGCTTTATTTATGTTTAAAGAGTATATTTTACATTGTTTTGCAAGAAAAAAATAAACAACTTTAAGGTTAACAAATAATCGTTTTTAATAATTGTGATTTCAATTGTTGCTAAAATAATCGTGATTTTTTTTTTTTTCTATAATCGAGCAGCCCTAATAGGTAGCAAGGTTATAATAGTTTTGGATTTTTCATTCTAGTTTAGTTTTATTTAGTTTGGACTTTTTTTTCTCTAATTCAGTTCATTTTAATTTGTTTTTAGAGCAGGTTTGATAGTTTTTATTAGTTTTCATTTTTTTCTAAATGCTTAGTTATACTGTAGTTGTAGTTCAGTTGTAGTTTAGTTGTAGTTCAGTGGTCTCTTTTCTCTTCTTCTCTGTGCTCCTATTCAAATCAATCCCAGACAGGACTCTGCTGCTTTAGTCTCCATGTTTCCAGGTAGAGTGGGGACCAGAAGACGACTGGAAACCACAAGTGAACACAAGTGACGGAGCAAAAAGTGTCGTATGGAGACAGCACAGAAAACTGAGAGAGACAAAGAAATCCATTGAACATCAATCTGACATTGGGAACATTATCCATACTTTTTATACGTTTTAGTTAGTTTTGTAAACACACAATACAGTTTCAGTTAGTTATAATTTTTTCTTTTAATTATAGTTTTTATTTATTTCAGTTAACGAAAATGTTCTTTCATTTGTAGTTTTTGTCATTTTGTTAGTTTTCGTTATGGATAATAACCTTGGTAGGTAGTAGTGAGACATCTTTATAAAGACAAATGAATAACAGCAGTGATGGAACAGCAGCTGATGGGAGAATTAGAGGAAACCAACCCAAATATGGAACTGAACACAGAAGCCTGCTAGATACTGCGCTGCTGCATCCCCATCAGCAATTGTCTGAGTCATATGCATTCTTCACTTGTCCAAATAGAAGAGTGACTTCTTTAATATTAAAATGGAGACATGAATTTCATCTCTTATGTCCCCCTGCAGAGCCAGCCATCAGGGCCTGGTTGGTTGAACAACTTCTCAAATGAAGATCTAAATTAACCATCACACACTGGAATGACTTCACTGATTGGAAACCTATAGATGGTTTGATAAATGTAACTCTGACGCAAAGTTATTTCACATCTGGACAAAAATGTTCACAGACTGAAAAAGTAGTTATGTGAGACATGTGGAAGTGTCCAGGTAAATTTGCAGAAAAAGTGACAGGTGAAATACATTCACTATAATTTGTACAGTATTATTTTCTTTTTCATCTCTTAGATCCAATGAACAAGCCAACAATCAAAAATGAGCAAGATACAGTTTGAGGACTAATTAGATCACTTTTTTTTTTTTTTTTGGGATAATATTTTATTTTACAGATTTCAGTTATGTAGAACATACACACACAAAAAAAACCCAAAACACCCCCATAAAAAAAAACAAAAAAAAACACAAAGGCTCAGATGTGTGTAACTGATCAATTAATTAACTAGTCAGTCCTTGTTCAAAGAAAAAAAGAAAGAGGAGCAGAGGCTGAAGACTGGTCCACAGATATACACCCTACTCCAAATGAACTTCCTCTAAGTGTGCGAGAAACGGAGTCCAAGCATCTGACAAAGTGTTGACAGAACAGGTCCTCAAAGACCTGAGCTTTTCCATCTGTATTAATGACAACATATTATTGACCCATGAACAGATGGAGGGTTTGGAGACAGTCTCTTAGCAATGATCATTCCAAGTTCCAGTGGACGCTGTAATGTTGCAGGTATATTCCCGACAGTCTGAGAACAGCCAAAACTAATTAGATCACTTTTTGATGGTGTGAATCACTGCAGACGGAAACACCTACAGTTTTGAAGATACTCTCATAGCTGCTCAGGTCTTTCTGTTTACCCATTTTGCTGCTTCCAACACATCAACTTAAAGGACGATATATTCAGACTGAAAGCTGCCATTATACTAAAAGAATAAGGTCCATTACCACTTCACCTTTCACTGGTCATAATGTTACAGCTGACTGATGTATTGGTGGTTTCATTGTGTAACAGTTGGAGGATTTACCCCTTTTGTTTGTCTTCACACTGCAGAAATGGAAATGCAGAAACGCCATTTTAAGTGGCTTTTTTTACCTCCTCTTTCAGTTTAGTTTCTTTCACAGTAAAAGGGGAACCTTCCTTGACATAAATATAGGTTGAAGGCTGCAAAAGAAGCCCCCATTTTAAAAACACAATGGCCTTAAAAGGAAGCAGAATGTAGGAAAAAAAAAGGGCTGACAATGAAGTCTAGCATTTGAGTCCACAACAGTAAGAAAACCAGAAAGTCTACTTTTTAACATAAACACTGGAGTATTATCAGCAAAATAAAGCCTTACTATTGCATGAAGAGTCACAGTAGTCATTGTGAAGTAAAATGGTCTGTGTTAGTATTTAATGATTCTGTTTATCTCAAATTACTGCTGTGTTCATTTGTTTGTTGTAGTAAGTGTTGCAGATCTAACAGTAAAAACGGTATAATCTGTGAATGTTGTCACGTCAACTGTTGGGCAGTATTACGTTATTTTAGCGCCGCTACTGATGGTGCATGAAGTTCAAAATATCCTAAAGGTCTGTAGTTGTCAAGTCCCTAGATGTGTTTTGTCCGAAAGCGCATTATGTGGTTTTTAAGACTGTGAAGACCAGCACTCAGACCACCAAACACACTCTGTACAAGCCACAAACCGCTCCATAAAACCCTCTGATCGATGTGACAGCCCCAGGGCCTCTGTCCGGCCTAGGACGGGTTGTGTTGTTATTATGCTGTGAAGTTTTCAGGACTGTTGCAGATCCCTGGTTAGATGTTGGAGGCAGCTGGACACCATCTCCAGGCTGCACAAACCAGACCCAGAACCTGATGGTCTGGGGGCTTAAAGTCCACACTTCAACCCAAGGTTATTATCACTAACGAAAACTAATGAAATGATGAGAACTAGAATTGAGAAAACATTTTCGTTCACTGAAATAAATAAAAACTAGAATTAAAAGAAAAAAAAAACAACAACTAACTGAAACTGTATTGTGTGTTTACTAAACTAACTAAAACAGATACAAATTCTGGATCAAATTCCCTTGGTTTTGGTCTTTGTCAATGTCAGATTGATGTTCAATGGATTTCTTTGTCTCTCTCAGTTTTCTGTGCTGTCTCCATACGACACTTTTTGCTCCGTCACTTGTGTTCACTTGTGGTTTCCAGTCGTCTTCTGGTCCCCACTCTACCTGGAAACATGGAGACTAAAGCAGCAGAGTCCTGTCTGGGATTGATTTGAATAGGAGCACAGAGAAGAAGAGAAAAGAGACCACTGAACTACAACTGAACTACAACTGAACTACAACTAAACTAAAACTAAACTACAACTGAACTACAACTGAACTATAACTGAACTACAACTGAACTACAACTGAACTAAAACTAAACTAAAACTGAACTACAACTAAACTACAACTGAACTACAACTGAACTACAACTGAACTATAACTGAACTACAATTGAACTACAACTAAACTACAACTGAACTACAACTAAACTACAACTGAACTACAACTAAACTACAACTAAACTACAACTAAACTACAACTAAACTATAACTAAACTACAACTAAAACTAAACTACAACTAAAACTAAACTACAACTAAACTAAAACTAAACTACAACTAAGCATTTAGAAAAAAATGAAAACTAAATAAAACTATCAAACCTGCTCTAAAAACTAATCAAAACTAACTGAATTAGAGAAAAAAAAAAGAGTCAAAACTAAATAAAACTAAACTAGAATGCGTCGACCCCGCTTTGGGTACTTTGTTTCGAATCCACTGGTGGTGATGTGAGTTGATTCATTTGTACACGTGTTAAATTTACTGTATTGCGTTACTTTTTCTGTGATTAATGACCATTGATGGGTGCATATGTAATTGGCTTCTTACTTTTATTGTTATTTTAGTTCTTTTTTTATTTCAAAGGTTGAGACAAATAAACCAAATAAATGAATGGAGGCAACATTAACTGTGTGATTAATTGACTGCAGGAGCTCAGAGTTGGGGGTGGGAATAGTCATGTTGACTTGAGCCAACAGTCACCACAAACAAAAGGCACCAGAGGTAGGGAAAGCTCTCAATCCAAAGACGCTTTATGATACAAAAATCGAATCGTGAAGCCAGTAAATATTCACACCTCCACTTTAGAATGTGTGTGTTTAGAATTGTGTCCCCTGCTGTCCCTGCTGCCCCTGTGCTCTGTAAAGCTGACAGCAATGACTTCCTAAACTTCTTCACAGACAAGATCAGGGATATTAAACACAATATCCCACCACCCTCTGGCCGTCTGACCCTATCTGATCCCCCTCTGCAAACCTGGTCCTCTTTCGACCCTGTGACACTGGAGGACATCTCAGCACTTTTATCCAAAACGAAACCCTCCTCCAACTCTGCAGACCTCCTCCCCCATAAGCTCCTTGTCGGTGTCTTTGACACTATTGGACCATGGGTCACAAAGTTTTTTAACCTGTCGCTCACAACTGGTTTGTTTCCCAGCTCCTTCAAACAGGCCATCATAGAACCTAAACTAAAGAAAACCACACTGGACCCCACAGACTTCAAAAGCTACAGGCCCATTTCAAAGCTCCCCCTATTGGCCAAAATCCTTGAGAAAGCAGTGTCTAAACAACTGACAGCTTTTCTGGAGACACACCAGATCTATGACACTTTTCAGTCTGGGTTTAGACAACGCCACTCAACAGAAACCGCACTATTAAAAGTGTCCAGTGACATCCTGATGGCGGCTGACTCCGGGAAATCCACGGTCTTGGTCCTGCTAGATCTGTCCTCGGCCTTTGACACAGTGGACCATACCATAATGATTGAGAGACTGAGGGACCTGGTAGGGATGTCAGGTCATGTGCTAGACTGGTTCTCCTCTTACCTGACCGGCAGAAGCTTCACTGTGTCAATAAACAACTTCCAATCTGACTCAGCGGATCTACTGTGTGGTGTGCCCCAAGGCTCTGTCCTGGGACCAGTCCTATTCTTACTCTATGTCCTCCCACTTGGCCACATTATCCGACAGTATAGTGATGTCTCCTATCATCTATTCGTGGATGACATCCAGATATACTGCTCCTTTAACTCCTCTGAGCCCCACAAACTGAGTTCCTTAATCATCTGCTTGTCAGAGCTGAAGCAGTGGCTAAATGATAACAGCCTCCAGCTGAACTCCAGCTAAACACAGACCCTCATCACTGACCCGGACAGTGCAATCCCAGGGATCAAACATCACCTTGGAGACCTGAGTTCCTCGGTAAAGACAAAACTGAGGAATCTGGGTGTCATCTTTGACCAGGACATGTCTTTAGAATTCTACTCCAAACACCTAGTCAAAAACTGTTTCTTCCACCTACGCAACATCTCCAAACTCAGATCTATGGTGTCCTCAAGATGATCGTTCACGCTTTCGTATCTTCTGGCTCAGACTACTGCAACAGCCTGTTTACATGCTTAAACAAGAAGGAGCTGGCCTGTCTACAGTTTGTCCAGAACTCTGCTGCCAGGCTCCTGACCCGCACAAACAGGAGAACCCACATCACTCCCATCCTTAAATCTCTCCACTGGCTCCTGTTCTATATCGTCTTCATTTCAAAATTCTTGTGCTACCTTTCCGGGCCCTACATGGCCAGGCCCCTGCATACATTGCTTCTCTGATCCAGCCCTACAGCTCGACTCGTAGCTTGAGGTCTTCAGGACAGTACCTGCTGATGGTTCCACACACCTGCTGATGGTTCCACGGACCTGTTTTAGCACACGCGGTGACAGGTCTTTTAAAGCTGTGGCACCACGTCTATGGAATGGCCTGCCTCTACACCTACGGTCCATGGACTCTGTACAGAGCTTTAAGAAACACCTCCAAACCCTCCTGTTCAAAAAGGCTTTTTAGTCTCCCACCTGACCCAGGACCACCACAGACTGATTACACTCTATGTATTCATCATAACGTACTCCATGTGTCATCCCCCCCCCCCCCCAGTCTCTCTATATCTCTATCGCTCTCTCTTTTCTCCTCCTTTACTCTCTCTCTCTCTCTCTTTAACCCCAACTGGTCAAGGCAGACATCCATCCTTCAGGAGTCTGGGTCTGCTCCAGGTTTCTGCCCGTTAAAGGGAAGTTTTTCCTCGCCACTGTCACCAATCACAAGTGTTTGCCCCTGAAGGATTCTGTTGGGTCTCTGTAAACTTAATTTGATTCTGATTTGAATTGATAAAGCACTTTGTGACTCTGTCTGTGAAAAGTGCTCTATAAATAAAATTTACTTTACTTACTTACTTTAGAATAATTACAGGGCTCGACGTTAGCACTAGTCTGATGGAAAAGGTGATGACACGCACATCCAGTCGCTAAAAGGTGCACAGATCCCAAAAAAAAAACAGTGGATGAAAGAATCAGACAACCTGACAACCTGTGAGCTGCCAAAAAATATTTATTCACCACAGTTGTGACGTTTCAGGCCACAGCCCCTCATCAGACATGGGACAGGTCATCACACACAGCTGTTATGTAGAGTGCCAATTGTGATATCACGTGACAGGTAATGCAAATTATCTCATGTTATCAGTAGCTAACTTTTAAATGAGTACAAGTGTCTTTAAATACATAATAATTTATACAAGTAGAGTTATCAAATTTCTTTAAATTAATATAAATACAATGCTCAAGTTACTTTAAGTTCATGCAAACACATACAAATACAATGAATATAATTGCATGAACTTAATGTATTTAGAAATTATACAAAAACTGTTCGGGCCACTGCCGATACAGAGAAATTATACCTTTTCTCGCCGGTGTCACGTACACTTTTTACCCCCGTATTTGTTTTTTTTTTTTACCCCCTAAGAATGACGCACATGCTCCAAACCATCGGGCATGCGCAACTGCGCAACTGCATTCTTTTCAATGTAAACATCCGGTAGTAAAACCTGTCGTACTAAATTTACCCTGTGCAGATTGTTAATTTTCTATAAATACAGCAGCCGCTTGAGCACCAAAATACATTAGCATCTCTGGCTCACATCGATGACTGTGAATTTGATGTTTAAAATCTTAAGATGAACTTTTTAAAGGCCCCAAAACCAAATCAAAAGCCTGGGAAAGCAACAAAGACAAGAAGAACAGCAGCATAAAAGAAGAAGTCTGATCAAGAATATGATCAAAAGAAGAGAAAAAGAGGTTTTGTCCCCACATGGCCTGAACAATGGACTTGGCAAAGTAAGAAGCACATGTTCTATTCAAAGAGAAATTTTATTTAGACAATTCTGCAGTTTACAAAGAAATCAACAAGAAACCTACAAAATTACTCAGCATTTGGTCCCTTGCTTGTCTACGTTAACAATTCACAAGGCAGTCCTTTGTGATTTTCCAATGCTTTCTCTGTGATTTGTGATCAGACCCAGACTTAACCCATAATTATACTGAAATGGAAATGAAATGTGTCTACATGTTTAAATCTAGAACTTACATTAAGTTGATGTAAGTCCTTGTTTAAATTCATTTGCTATTTCTTGTCACTTGTGATAGTGAAACTGAAATGAAAGCAGGGAAAATGAAATGTAATAAATGGATTGAGCAGGCCTGTAGGCGGTGTGGTGGTGGTGGAAGGTGCAGATAAGGCTGCAGCACAGCTTTGGAAATGAACAGAGTCAGTGTTATTAGTCTGTCACACAATCACACAGATGAGCGTGTGTACTGTACAGATTTGTAAACGGTTGTAATGAATGTACTATATGTATAATGATGGTTGGCTTGACAAAAACAGGGACCGTATTAATTATTTTATTCATTAATTTTGTGCCAAGTATTTTATTTGTTAATTTCAGTTGCAATCAAGGCAAGTCATTTGTGAATCTCTCAGCAAATTGCATACATGTACTTCATTGTAAATTTATTTGACCTGCCTAATGTTGGATGTTAGCAATTTTCAGTTACAGTCATTTCTTTGTAATTATGTGCAAAGTAAGCATTGTCAGTCTTTATAACATACATACATACATAATTTCAAAACTTTACAAGTGAGAACAACAAGGAGAAGTTTTTGTGTTTGAATTTATGGAGTAAAATTATGGAACAGATTGAAGGTGGAGCTCAAACAATGTCCAAACATCAGCCAATTTAAAAAGAGGTTTAAAGAGACGGTTTATACACAGTATAAAATTGAAGAAGGGGTTTGAGTATGAAGTTCTACTTCCTCCCACGCCTTTTTGAATATGCAAATGAGGTCAAACTTTGTTTTCATGTATACGTATAGGTTTTTGTTTTGGTTTTGTTTTCTTATAATCTATTTCATTTATAAGGACTAAGTAGGATTATTCTCCTTTGCTGCGTATTTGAAATAAACTAAATAATCAGCTGCATAAAGTCAATATGATCTCCCATATTTTTATTTAGCACTGTTACATTTTGAAATTGTACAGAAAAAGGTGCACAGACACAATACTACACACAGGGTGGTTTAAGCTAAAGGACATGTGTATACTAAAGTCACTGTGCAAACATGAAGTGGTATAAGGTGGATACCAAGCAGGCACATACAACCTGAAATTAGAAAAAAAGCAAGTTATGAATCATGCGTAATATTGTTTAATATAAAAGATGCATAAAAACGACCCATTCACCATGCCAATTACTTGCTTTTTTTGCAGTTAATGATGCCAAAATTCATGTAAATGCAGTAACAATGCTGCATCCCCTGTGCATGCCCAAACTAAAAATAGTAGGCGTGATATGTGGGCTCGTAGCTCATGGATCAGGACCAGTGACTTTAAAAAGTTACTGACCCTGTTTGGTCGGTGGGTTGAAAAGGTTAATGTCAAGCCCTGAATTATGTACTGAGGAAGGTAACACAAATATTGGTATTGAAAATATGCAGTTGTTAAGTCACAGACTGTGGTATCTGGCCTTTTCTGTATTTATTTTATCCATACTACTACTCACTTATTTATGTCTTAAAGTCAGTTTTTATCTACGTTTCTGAAGTTTGTATGCTCTTTTGTTCTTGTATAATGACAGCAATGAAATATTTGTACTTTTTTGACTCTGAAAACACTGTCTTTATAAAAGTGAGTTCAAATGTGCCCGACTACCTCTGTGAACTGTAAATGCAGCCATGTGCACTATTATAGTACGCATGATAAGAGTTGACTGATAATTGATCATTTGCTCGGTTGTTGCTGACAGGTCAATCCTAAGTCATGACGCGAGCACGACCTCAGTATTTTTCAGCTATATTCCTTAATATGTTATTGGAAACTGACTTGTTAATCCTGTCATTGATTTATTTTTCCCATTTCACATTGAAGACCTGAAAATATGCAGTTGTTAGGTCACAGAATGTGGTATCTGGCCTTTTCTGTATTTATTTTATCCATACTACTCACTCATTTATGTGTTTTAAGGTCAGCTTTTAGCTGTTTCTGAAGTTTGTATGCTCTTTTGTTCTTGTATGTGACAGCAATGAAATATTTTGACTCTGAAATCACTGTCTTTATAAAAGTGAGTTCAAATGTGCCCGACTACCTCTGTGAACTGTAAATGCAGCCATGTGCACTATTATAGTACACATTGATAAGAATTGATTGATAATTGATCATTTGCTCGGTTGTTGCTGACAGGTCAATCCTAAGTCATGACGCGAGCACGACCTCAGTATTTTTCAGCTATATTCCTTAATATGTTATTGGAAACTGACTTGTTAATCCTGTCATTGATTTATTTTTCCCATTTCATACTGAAGACCTGATTTTAAAGGTTTTTGCATTGGAGAGAGATGCATAAAGCAGGAATGATGAAAAGGTAATGACCTCCATCGTACGGTCAATGATTCCAACCCATGCTGCTGCTGTACATTGTACAAACTCTACTCAGCGAACCACTGGGACGGCTCCCTTTTTAAGATATTTTTGGCGTATTCTGCTGTACTTTTGGTAGTTGCAGTGTAGAGAGAGGACGGGCAGTGAAGATGAACAGAGTATCATCATCAATGCTGTATGACCACCCGTTGTGAAAGCCTGCTAGTAGCATGGGGTGTGAGAGATCAGAGTGGGTTGAAAAACAGCCTGGAGACTGTAAATGTTCAAACCACATATGAACTGAGCAAGAACTGAACACCACGGTGGACCTGAAGTGATGAGTAACACATTTGTTCTTCTTGGTGGAAGAGAAACATCCATAAAATGAGTAATTGGCCAAAGTAACCACATAGTGCATGTTGTTCACTATAAATATATGGGGTTGGGTCAGTTTGGAAAGTCAGTGCAACATAAAAATTGTAATGTAATCTGTGTAAAAGCTGCAAAAATATTATTTGAACACGAGAATTATTATGTAACTGCTTGTTTGGGTCTGTTTGAGCTCGTTTCAATTCACTTGTGTATAGAGAGTCACATTTCAATCACTTGATCCCAAAAAACAAGGACGTCGGCTCCAAAACAAAGCCAATGCAATGTGTCTTTAAGTTGTAATACTGATGTTAGCCACTGGGGGGCGGCTGCAAAAAGCCCTGGCTACTACAGAATCGCAATGATTATTCTCTGCGAAAATACGACATAAAAATTCTTTTCCACTTGTTATTCCTGTCGCATCTATTTTATTTGGAACTTTTACTAAGTGTTCCAGCCCCGCATTTTTCCTCTGTAATTTAGATCTCAAGTCGATAGAAGCCGGACTTTCGCTGTGTCAGTTAATTTAAAGGTAGGGTAGGAGGTCCTGGAAAAACGGTTCAAGGAAGCTACACTTTGAAAATACATAATTCAAAAGTCCAAACCCCTTTCTTCAGACTTACCCCTGAAGCCACGCCTCCAGAGTACCGGAACGTGCAATGCTTGTTACTGAGGGTTCATGAGCACTGCGCGGCATCAAACCCCCCCCCCCCCCCCCCCCCCCCAAACACTCCACAGATCCATGCATACCTCATTCATTTTATATACATATATATATATATATATATATATATATATATATATATATATATCCAAGCTCTGGCTCTGACTTTGTTTCCTGTATAAGTGCTCCAAGCCTCTGAGAATGTGCAATTCATGCACGAAGAGGGGTACGTACGGGGGGGGGCAAATGGCAGTTGAGTTTGATAGACATATCATCATTCAATCATTTCGATGGGCCAGTTAAAATGATTGGACGGTGTTCTTTCAGTCCTGTCCGTTCCACAGGTGACTAATTTTTTTTTATTGTTGTGTTAGAGCATTTAATTAATTGGTTGCAATCGGGGTGTGAAGGGGATTTTAAGCAACATAGTAAAAAAATACTCCAGGAAAAATCTCCTACCCTACCTTTAATAAAACATTTTTTTTCCAAAGCATAAATTAGTTTGTTACGGAATCCTTCATTATGTTGAGTCAGTAAGCTAATATTTAGCATTAGCTCAACTCTGATTCATTGGGCTCTTGTAGTTCTGATCCTTTTGTCCAAATATGGTCACCTCTGGCTCCAAAAAGCCAACATGCCAATGGCCAAATCACAAACTTCAAAATGACAGTTCAGAAACAAATATTTACATCACAGTTCCTCTATCCACTAATTATAAAAAGTCTATTATTTTTACCTCCGCAAGGAGGTATTGTGACCGCTTTGCTTTGTGTGCGTGCGTGCATGTTTGTTTGTCTGTTAGCAACATAACTCAAAAAGTTATGGATGGATTTTCAGGAAATTTTCAGGAAATGTTGATACTGACACAAGGAAGAAATGATTAAATTTTGGTGGTGATGGGGGGGGATCTCTCTTGACAGAGGTCTGCACTCTCTGAGTGCTTTTCTTGTTATATATAATTTTCCACTGTTTACCCTTTACATCCAAGAGAACTGTTTACCATGTTATTAATTTCATGATGTAATATTAAATACTAATAAATGGCTACATATCACTATTATGAGGCCAACACTACATAAAATTATGGTGGTTCACTTGTTTTCATGATTGTGGCTGCCCTACAGACAGACTTAGCGCTGTGGTTTAGTGTCTTATGTACTGTGAACAAAGATTAGACTAAAACACAACCTTTGTCATGTTATAACTTGCGAGTACATACTAGTGCGACCACAGAGTAATAAATGTGGCAAAATGTAGCCTTTTGCGGCTCACAGTCTTCTGGGTAAACACATTCACAGTTTCACTTCTCATATCAGGAGTGTGACAGTTACTGAGAAAGACCAGTCCCTTCTCCAAACAGTGACCAAGACTGAACCACTGTGGACAGAAGTAGATGAGGGGTTTTTGGGTTGATGGTATGATGGAGAAGCTGAGACGTTTGGTATAATAACATTATGACAGTGAGGCTAGTGGTCAAAACTTTCCATGATTGTGATCACGGAGCAGCTGACATGGTGTGAAGCAGGTCACAAGGGGAATGTGTTTGTTTTTTCTTTTGGTTCCCTTATGTACTTCCCTCAGGTGTGAACCAGCACTAAAGCATCATGTTTCCTCATCCTGCTGGTGTGAGATCTTTATTTATTTATTTTGTTTAACCTTTATTTAACCGGGTAAGTTAGTTGAGAGCTGATTCTCCTTTTCGATAACAACCTGGACATATAGAGACCAACGACCAGTCACTCTGACATTCACACCTATGGGCAATTTTGATGAACCAATGAAACTACTAGTGCATGTCTTTGGATCATCCAAAAGATAAGACATGAAACATTAGAGCTGCAAGAAAACACAGATCAACTTGATTAACGTGTTTATAAGGCTGTCACAAATTATTATTTTCACTGTTGATGAGTCTGTTAGTTAATTTCTTGTTTCATCAGTTAAATTTTAAGTTTACATAATATCATAAAATGGGACAGAAGTGATGCAGATGTCTTCCACAGTCCTGTTTATTCCATATCCCAAAAATATTCAGTTTACTATCATGGAGGAGGTGGATATCACAACATGCTCATATTTAAGAAGCTAAAAATCAGGGAATTTTGAGCTTTTCTCTAACCAACTATTGATTATCAAAATAGATATTGGTAAGTTTAAGAGCTGACAACTAATAGATCTATAACTGCAGTTCTAATGTTTGGTGAAAATGTATTAGTTCTCAAAAACACCATTGATGTCATGTCCACATGAACATACTGTAGATTCACATCAAGTAGATATTTTCGTCCTATGTTTTAGAACAATTTTGTCCACGATTTTCACTTTATGAGACATCTCTGTTCCCATGACAACACCGAAATGTCTTCAAACTGGTCCAAACTCTCAGACAAACCACAGTAGTTGTACAACCTGTGGACACCTTGGATAATACTGGACATAGCAGACGCAGAAGTTTTAAAGGGGCCATATTTCACTCAACCTACTTTTATTAGTCTTTGGTTCATTTATTTGTGTATTTGGGGACTCTAACAGTTCATACAGTTTGAATTTGAACCCTCCAGGTGCTGCAAAGCTATCTTATATTCATTCCGGCAAAAATCGAGTGGATTTCTACAAACCTGTTTCAATTTTTTCTTAATTTGCGACTTTTTATACTAGTTACATCACAACATTTGCATATATAAGGTCAAGATTTCTGATGAATATTTCTCCGAGTACGAAATAATTGTTTGTCAGCAGCAGTGGTTGTAGTCCAAACTGAAAATATGTCCAAACTTCAAGCCCATTACCTAAGATGTTCAGTTGTTGGGTGAACGGGAAAGAGCAGCACAGCCAATAACCTGGAGGGGGTGGAGTCATGTGCATTTTGGTTGTGGAAGTCGATTCTTTACATGATGTGGATTTGACCACAACACTGGTCCGGTCCGGATCATCTCCAGAATGTTTGGGCATTGACTTCAATCTACTGCAGGTCATACACTGATTTATACACCTGGATTTGATGTTTCAGGTGTTTAGAAAATTAACACTTTGGACACGCTTTTAAAAATCTAAAACACTGTTTATATATGGATAAGAGACCCAAACAGAAAAATATCTGTTTTGCTAAATATCTACATCAGTGTAGACAGCACATGACTTTTCATTGAGAATTTCCATATAAAGAGGCTTCACACAATCTTTTCTTTTCTTTCCTGGCTCAGATCGCACAATAAGTAGTTTTCTGATGGATGTTACAGTGGCTGTAATACATACAAATGCAGATCCTCCTCTTGACTTCACAAAAGGTTATTTTTTCCTTAGATTTCCAGCATAGAGTGGTGTGTTTATCACACTGTCATGCTTTTAGCTCAAATTAAAGATATTGCAACATAGGGCCTTGCTGACAGCATTCCCTAAATCATAGCCCTGTGCCATTTTACGTATCAGCAGATTCTGTCCAATGCACAGCCCTCGTCAGTACGTACTCAGTTGAACCCAGAGCAGACTGACTGACTTTACACGAGAGTACTCTGTATTTGCAGGTAACAACACCAAAGACAGTGGAGTAATACTACAAAATCACTTCTTTGTGTCCTGAATTCCTTGTGCTGACTCAGACCCACCTGACACACCGACTTAAAAGTCCTTGTGAAAGAGAAAATTGGCCTCTGCTTCAGTTCAACCCACTGTTAACCTGAATTCACTGTAAATGCAACACACTGCTGCTCACCATCTAATCTGCTATTTGGAGAGCATTCAAGGGTACAGCATTCATTACCCACTGTCCTTAACTCAGCTTTCCTCCTACCCCTGAATCAGCACATCCTGGACTCCACACCATTAAATGGGATTTATGAATCATCATATTATCGATCAGTTCACTGATCATCATCTGGCCCGGCTGCACCTCATCTGCGGTCAGAGCATCGCACAAACATCTGTATCCATATGCACAAACACAGGCAGTTCAAGCACTTCAATTCCCACTGTATTTCACAAAAGCAGTCAAATTCTCAGAGCTGAAAGCAGCTTGGGAAATGGAGTAGTACGTCTTACTGCAGGCACACGCCAACAAATCACTCCTTCCCTTCTTTATATGCACTGCAGTACATTCCTCTGCCATGTGCTGGTGGCAGTTTCGAACATCGAAAATGGCATCACAAATTAGAAACTAGGGTTCTTCTCCAGGAAATACAACAAATTTTAACACAAACAAATTTTTTCAATATTTTAATTGGCTTGTAAGCTGCCCTGAGGTGATAGCATGTATATTCGATTGCACAGTAAGTTATTTTTGCAGGAAAAGGGTTCACAAACAACATTAAAAAAAATTTAAAACTTTTTTTTTTTTTTTTGCATTTAGAACAAATCAAAGGGATTATACAGTCAATACAGTGCACCATCTAAGGCTACGTTCAGATAGCAGGTTTTAATGCACATTTCAGATTTTTGGGTGAAATCCGATTTTTTTGTGTGCTTGTTCATATTACACGTTAAAAGTAACGTCTATCAGTTTCGAGTATGAACTGAATGTGACGCTGAAGTGACCCGCGTGCACTAAAGAGGTCCTGACATAACACGTGACCACGCAGGCATGCACTGTGTTTATGGAAGTAACACCACTGCGATGCAGAATTGTGACGGTTGTCACAGTTCAATGACGTAAAGGTCGGATAAATGCGACCTGGCCGTTCAGACTGAAGTTGCATTGCAAAATATCAGATACATACACGGATTTAGGAGCACATATGAAAGTGGCCTGGGCTGGATTTGCAAATACTGGATTAGTGCTGTTCAAACTGTCTTTAACAGATCGGATACAGGTCACATATGGGCAAAACAAATCTGATTTGGGCCACATTTGCCTGCAGTCTGAACGTAGCCTTAGTCTATTTTAGTTTCTCACGATCTTAAAATGAACCAAAAATAGTGTTGAACAGATTTATAAAGCATGGCAATAAAAATAAAACTAACCACACAATATACAGTCACAGAAAAAATGATTAGACCATTAAAAAGTCCTCAAAAACAATGGTTATCCAATCCAGTCCTAACTCCTGTGTGTGTCATGTGATTAAAACAGACAGAAAAGAAAACACGGAATGTCTAAAAGCACTGTTTGTGTCAGAACAATGACACAGATACTGATTAGAAGAACTGAAGGGATTTGGGTTTTCATCAAGAAAACATGTTAAATGGATAGATATCAGCTCTAAACTTAAACTACTATGAGCTGTTTGTGTTGTTCTCATTATATTTGTCCAAACAAATGGACCTTTAGTTGGACCAGGCATTAAAATGAACAAGAAACTGAAGAAAACAAGGGTGGTTTAATAATGTTTTCCGTGACTATATGCGAGTGCACACCTGTGTGTAAAACACACCGATCCAGACCCTGAACCAGCAGCCTTTGAAACCACAAAAGCCCCAGTTCTAAGGAAGAAATCTGTAAAAACTAAACAAACTGAGTATTAATATTAACAGCAATGTTACTGTTAACTGTTCCGTATTTGTTATTTACTGTTTGTCAGGATCCAATGTTTAGTTTTACAGTAAACTGAGGTGTTTCTCATCACCAGCAAACAAACCTGGTAGCATTAAAAATATTCCTTGTTTTGTAAAATGCAAACATAATTTCCTCAGGCAAATCTGACATCCGACATCAAATCTGACATCCGATAATCAGCAGAAAACTTATGAAGCCAACATCTGCTCTGTGAGAGTCTGTGTGTTTATTACAATAACAGAAACTGTTCTTACTTTGACTCCACTCAGATTCTCCAAACACTTACAGAAAACATCCATTTTCTCAAGGGATGAAAAATGAGTTCAGGAGTAACTTAGTGAAAAAAAAAAATCAAGTAAGATGATAAAACATTCACAAGTCAATCACAATGGTAACAAAGACCTCAATCGCCAAATGTCACTATTTTAATAATTTAACATTTCTGGTTGACAAGATACAAATAAGAGCTTGCAAAAAGTTCTGGTCTGCTATTTTCTTAATTTTACCTAACTCAAAAACAGTGAGAAAAAGATAAAATAATATGAAAGGGCCTTAAAAGAGTAGATGTCAACTCCAGGTGTGGTATAGGTCATTACTGGTATCTGAAGGAATGTGAACATGAAGAGGCAAAGGGGATAAGGGGTGACAAAGCAGAGAAAACATACACTATATGAACAAAAGTTAAGGAAATATTAATGTTTATCAACTATGTAGACAAAAATACTGGAACACATCATGACTAAAGCTGATAAGATGTTATGTTCATGCCGATTTGGGATCTAAACATCAATATTTCCTTTAAGTTTAATGGGAGATTTTTCATCTTAAGTCAGATGTGAAAAATGTAGATGGTTAGTTGTGGTAGAAAATGACTGTTTAGAGTCAGAGCACAAAAAATATTTTAGAAATTTAGGAGGTAGAACATTAACAATAATTACTAATAAAAATAAATAAATAAATGTTGAAAGAAATTAAGTAAAATCATCTCTGAGGCATTTTGGAAACAAAGATAACAATTTAAAGAAAACTAACCAATGCAATGAAATGATATTTATCATAATATAAAACCATATTAGAACATTTGTCATTCTTGTTTTGTATCCCAGACCCCTGTTAGAAAAGAAACACCAGAATTCAACATATCCCAATATTTTTGTCCATATAGTGTAAATAAAAGTGCTACCTGCTGCTGTTAAAATGGGTTTGGAGACAGTAAATGTAATTCGTAAAAGTGACACTTAAGTTGGACCAGGTGGTGTGAGCGGTTCATCATCGCCCATCTGAGCCTCGGCAGATGGACGTGCCGTCAGGAAAACAGCGAGGGGGTTAAAAGAAGAGGAGAAGGGGGGTTAAAAAAAACACAGACGTCTGGCAAACAACCCAAATCCTGCTGACTGGCTGTTTGTGCTGTGCATGCGGTCGAGGCATGGCTTTAAGAGTGTTTCCACAACAGGCATTCATGAACGTCACAGTCCGCAGGAGCAGCCTGGTTTGTCCACAGAGCTTTAACTGTGTTCAGGAGGTCTGGTCTTATCAACACCAGGCTGAACTGATACTGTCTGGACGGGAACGCAAGGAAACTGGACTGAAAATAACAACTATCCACATTAACGACCATTTTTATTGATGATTTTACTGCATGTGATTTTTCAGGTCATTGACAAACAGCTTTGTCTTTGAAATGTGCAAAAAAAACAGCAAATTCCAACTGTCATTACTTCACAAGGTGATCCTTCGGCACTGCTTATCTTATCTGACCCACAGATGTTTAGTTTACCATCAGATAAAATCAAGGAAAGCACTAATCCAACATGTAAGATGTTGCTATCAGCCTAAAGTGGTTTTGGATTATGACAACAGCTGCAGATTATTGTAACTAATTTGCATTTTTAATACAGATTTGAGTCTTTACAAAAAAAAATGATAAAGCTCAGGGCTGCATCTTAACTGTTTTTGTCCTGAAAAGTCCTTAAAATTATTAAAACAGCTGCATATTAGACTAGAATAGAATGTCTTTATTGTCACTGTACAGGTACAATGAAATTAAAAAAGTGCAATCATCCTAGGTGCCACAAAAAAGTATAAATAATGAATAAATAATGTATATAAGAGTATAAAAACTAAAATATAAAAGAAAACCCTGACAGCATATTAACCCATAAAGACCAAGTGCTACTTTCCCAATTATTTTTTTCTCTGTATCTAACCTTTCTTAAGTGATTAATCACCATTTATTATAATATTATTCTGTGTATTTTGCATTTCATCAGTATAAATAAGGTATTTTCCTGACGTTCATACATTCATTAAATGTTCATAAAAGCTCAGATTAAAGTTCATTGTTATTATATCAAAACAGAAAAAACTGGAGAAAAAGTTCCTTTTTTTAGTCAAATCTCTCATTAACTGAACATAACCCCAGTGTGTCCATCCACTGTCATTGATCCAACTCCATGGGTTTGACTGGGGAATCAATGTTGTAGAAGATGACGGTGTTTCCATGGTAACTACGGAGCCTCTGAACGTCCAAATACGGTCATATCGGATGACCATGAAAAGATGACAAACTGTATTTTACTCCAATTATGGACATGGATTGATAGGATTAATGGATCAACAGGTATTAAATAGTTTACATCAGTAAATGGTTTTGTCCATTTTATGGTGATAAAACACTTAAGGAAGGTTAAATACATAGAAAAAATCATTTGGAAACTGCTACAAAAGTAGTACTGGGTCTTTATAGGTTAATAGAGGTTTCAGTCCTTAAAAAAATGTCAGTTTCAATAAGCCCAGGGTTACGTCTTGAATACGATTATCCTGGAAATGTCCTTAAAATCCAAAAAAAGATTATAATATATTCTCCTGAGACCAAGCAATGCATTTTTGTCCTCTGTAGGGGACAAGATTTAGACAGCTTTACTTAAATAAATAAATAGATAAATAAATAAATAAATAAAATAAAATGCTGTCCACTACAAAGGACATCCAATAAAAAAATGAAAAATGTATCTGAAAAACATGTTGTTTCATGTCGTTTCTAATCCAGGTAATTATTTAATGTAAAAACGCCAAAACCTTTACTTTCCTGGGTCTCAGGGGGACATAATATAATATAATATAATATAATATAATATAATATAATATAATACTGCTAGGCAAAAAGGAAAAGAAAGCCTGTTCTTTTTCAGATTTCTGGGAAATAAAACCAGCTGAACAGTTTGTTTCTGATGACTGGCTGATTAATTAAACTGTTGCTGCAGCTCCGCTGAGCATTAATTACTGAACTACCTTTAATTGTCTGAGTGCTGATGATAAGTGGGTGCAAAATGTGACATGAAAGACAATAAAAATGAGGAAGTATCTCATTATTGTGACTGACGATGTATTCTATTTGTATTTCGGTATGTCTGTTCACTGCAAGAGTCCAAATGAAAACTGATCAAACATTAATCATAATCCCCAGACGATGAAAAAATGGACAAAATGAATGAAAACCATGAAGAGCGATGGTATGAAGGAGGAAGTATTCATGTAGCGGTGTATGTGGGAGTATGTGCAGATGATGATGCTCTTTGTGTGAGAGCAAGTGCATGACTTATTTCTTAAACGGCCATGACTGGAGCTCGAATGTGGGGCTAAGAGTGTGAAAAATAAAAGTGTGAAAAAGTATAGCAGTTTTGAGGACGGAAAAGGTCATTTTAGACCGTCTTGGCTTCATATTCCCTACTGTAGCACAACAGTGGAGAAATACAGAAGTAAATGTTTTAATGTGAGCTAATGATTAATGCAGGTCTGTAATCAGCTCCAAACATTACACCATGACTTTTATCACTGGTTAAGTCACAGCTGAATGTTAGTGATGACGTTACTTATAAACAGATAAAGAATTTAGGAGCTGAAACTTTTTCCATCGTTGTTACAATACACAGGGTTCATACACATTTTTCAAGGTCAAATTCAAGCACTTTTAACGATCATTTTCAAATTTTTCCAGCACAGCACCTTATCACTGGGATAAAATACACATCTACAGGAATACAAATACGCATGATTATTTTTTTCCACTTTGTCTCACAATGATGTACATTGTATTATGCTACAAACACTTAAAATGATGTTTACACACAGTTTTATCCAAAAAAAAGGGGAGCTGAGACAAAAATTAAGATAAAAATTCACCTTGAGTCGACCTGAGAACACCCACTGATGTTGTTTTTTTGACAAAGTTTCATTTTTCAAAAAGAAGCTTTGGCTCACCTTCTAACCTGGCAGAGTTAATATAAATAAATAAATCATATGACAGACTTATAACTGCAAGCACTTTTCAGACCTTGAAAACACAACATTGGAATTCAAGCACTTTCAAGGATTTCAAGCACCCGTACAAACCGTGAATATGGTAACTAAATGATCAGTCAGATATAGATCAGACCCTCGTTCCACAATGATCCACAATAATTACACATTTGACCAAGTCTTTACAAAGATTTATGATGCAAAAATAACAATATCGTTTATTGTATGAGTGGAAATTTTAAGACCTTTGAGTGTCAGATTTAAGGCTTAACCATCAATTTTAAGGATAAACAAGGCCTTAATTTGGGACAAATTTAAGGATTTTTAAGGATCTGCAGACACCCTGTTATCAACATAAATAGTAATCAGTCTTAATTCATCTGCTTTTCAGAATGATCATACATATGTCCTTAAAAAATAATAGCACTGTCAAAACTTCTACTCAGCTAAGATTCATTTTAAACGCTTTTAGATTTGCAAATACAGTTCAGATCAAACTGAAAGTCTCGACCAAACAACACGTGTGACCAAATATACTATCACTACCATCTGAACACCCACAGTTTTAAGCACAAACTGTGTATTTGCAGATATAGTGTGGATTAAAACAAAAACTCAGAAAAATAGGTTGAAGACAAAGTGAGATCCTCAACTGTAGCACCTTTAATGGGTTAGAAAAAAGCAAAATGAATCAGAAAACAAAGATGATGGAGGTGCAAGTTTATGCTTTTTCACTCGTGACCTGATTAATTGTGTCATTACAGCCCCCTCTGGGCTCAGGCTGTTGGATCAGATTTTAATTATCTGGCTGTAGTTACTCATAAAGAAGGCCTTCCCCGCAGAAACTCACATCTGACGTCACAGCTTCTATCCAAGCAGCACGACAGCAACAACGCGTCTGCAGCAGCATCCAAATGAAGCTGAGATTAGGGGAGCAGGTTAGGTAGACACGGGCTTATCTCATCAAGGTAGATTTCTGCTAAACTGGAGTGACTCAGCCACTAACTCCATCCATGGCTTATCTGCTGGTGCATGATCTGCTGACACCTCACACCGACCTGTTGGACGTTTCAGTGCAGCCTTCAGATCATTGTGTTCTCGCTTCATAAAAACTGTCAGACAGCACTCTTCCTCCTCTTCTTCCTCCTCTTCTTCCTCCTCCTCCTCGTCCTCACTCCACTCTTTGCCAGCTCCAATCTGGCTTCGGCTCATCGCAGAAAACAGACGAGCAACAAATCCATCCTGGGTTTACAGATGGCCGACATCAGCCGGCTCCTTTGAACAGTTGCAGCCTCCTGCTGCGTTTCATCAAAAGAAATCAAATAATGTAGATACGTCTGACAGAAACACACAGAGCCTACATTTCTTCATGTTCAGTCTGTTTACTGTCTATCCATTTTGATCAGTTTTCTAAAAATGTATGCATTTGTTTTATATTCTGTCCTGTTTTCAACTTCTATTTGACCCTGTATTCAATATTTGTGTCAAACAGCACCTCTTAACTTTGTTTTAAAGGCGCTTTTAGTGACGCAAAATTCATCTTGGAAACCTCAACTCAGACTGGACTGTTACTATGTGTTTTGCACCATACAGTATATTACGTATATGCCAACAGCCAAATCTGATGAAAGCAGGAAGGGAAGACCTTCCTTCTTTATTAATGTTCATATGCGACAAAAATTTGGATTGAAGTTGTAACAGACAAACAGAAAAGAGAGAATATGCCTTTGCAAGTTGGTAACTTGGATAGGCTTCTAAAACCCAGGATTAAACAGTTCCCAAAATAATTTATGAACTACAAACAAAAGCATATCCCTCAGACAAATACAGTGTAAGATTCTGTTGAAAGTTACTGCCCTATAATTTACATTACATTGTCTTTGTGTAAATTTGGTGCAGAAATCTCAATACATTCTTCAGATAATGCGATTACGTTGTTGAATGGACGGACAGATGACAAAATGATTACAATATCCCTTTGGCCTGAAGTTGGCTGAGGGGTAAAAACAGAATATTACCAAGTTAGAATGACTAAGTGCTTTAATACAGCAAGTAGTAACAGCTAAAATGAGAAAAATAATAATTGGATGCTACGTTTACATCTTATCAATATGCAAATATGTACATGTTTAAACAAGCAAAATGATTGATATGTTAATAAGCTCATTAACCCTTTAAGTGCAAAAGTTGCAATACTGTGACAAACAACATAACTGAATGAAATAGACAGCATTTTGAAATCTTGATATCAAAACTTAAAATTAAAAACCCCAAAAAACTCCAATGCCTTAAGGGTTAATTAGCATAAAACATATCAAAATAAATCAGCACACAAACAAACTTCAACTAGCTCGTCTCCTTGGAAAGTCTGGACTTTGTTTTAGGTGTGAATACAAACATGCGAACTCTGATTTGAACCAAACAAGTGGACTAGGTGGAGGACACTGAATGTCTCAGTGACATTTGGTCAGATGAGTGAAACTGGCTCTGAATGAGCTGTTCTTCACAGTCAACATTATTTTCATAAATTTGTGTCTAAAAGTAGAATACATATTCCAAAAGTGATAACTGCACGTAGGACCTTAATGTTTGTTTTCATCAACACCTGCCGTCTCTGATTCACCCCACCTCCGACTTTTCTGTCCAATGCCAGCGCAGTTCGTCACATGTGTGCTTCTGTTTACACATTTGGTCCTCTAGCAAAAAGTCAATGAGAATGCGATCCGACCCAAACAAAAAAAGGAAATTTGCATTCAATGTGAATCCAATAAGCGGACCAAAGGACTTTCCAGGTGTGAATACACCCTTAAACATCAAACGACCAAAAACTTACAGCCAATGCTTTCAAAGGTGTGGGAAAACTCTAAAACCTCCACATATTTGCAGGTGGACTTCTCTATCCCATAATGCATAGCGCTTCTTGCAAATATTTCACACTAAAGGTCTATGCAAGCTAAAGTATTATGTTTGTAACTGTAAAAGTACTAACCGTTTACTAATTATGAAGAAGTGTGATCACCTCTTGCTAACAACAAACAGGACAGATGTGTCAGAACCCAGACGGTCCACTGTCTCTGTATCCAGCTGCAGTTTGTCCTTATCTGTGCATCATAGTCCTGTTTACATACACACACATATCTGCAATGCAAATCCCCTGATTCATCCTGTCAAACAAAAGGAACTCAATCTTCAGCATCGACCTGCAAAACCAATGGACATCATATCAGCATGCACTACCAGAGTATATAAAGTACACAGAGTGAAGGTCAACTTCATTTTCACACCCATGAGAAATACTCTGCATAGTGCTTCAAGGTCGGTAACGACTAGCAGTGATGGATGGTGAATAAGTACAGACACATACCAGCATCAGTTGGTAAAAACAGGGTAGTACCTGCACGCGCGCAGTACGGCCGGGGATGCACGCGTGTTGGTTGGTAACCACACGCGTGCGTGCGTCACTTTCCATCCTCCTTCTAACACTATGGGGGTACGGTGCAGTCCGTGCCCCCGCAGAAGTGAAAGTCAACATTTTCATTGACTGTAGACCAGACCAACCTCCAGGAAAACGCTCCGATACCGACCCCGCATTTGTGCCTATATTAAATCGGGGGTGCACCGCTCCCACAAACAGACTGGTCGGTTTGTGTTTGGCTCCTCCCACAAACAGAGTGGTCGGTCTGTGTTTGGCTCCTCCCACAAACAGAGTGGTCGGTCTGTGTTTGGCTCCTCCCACAAACAGACGGTCGGTCTGTGTTTGGCTCCTCCCACAAACAGACGGTCGGTCTGTGTTTGGCTCCTCCCACAAACAGAGTGGTCGGTCTGTGTTTGGCTCCTCCCACAAACAGACGGTCGGTCTGTGTTTGGCTCCTCCCACAAACAGACGGTCGGTCTGTGTTTGGCTCCTCCCACAAACAGATGGTCGGTCTGTTTTTGGCTCCTCCCACAAACAGATGGTCGGTCTGTGTTTGGCTCCTCCCACAAACAGATGGTCGGTCTGTTTTTGGCTCCTCCCTCATGTCCATACAGACATTCTAACTCATCAACGCCATGATCCGGTTCAATGACCGGCTATCCCAGCCGCAGCGTCGCAACAAACTGGCAGCCTTCAGACAGGTGTGGACGGGCAGAAAAAGGCAATTAACCCACAATTAATAATTTAATTGAGCAAATTCTTATCGACAATTAATCGTTAGTTGATTAATTGCTTACATCCCTAATGGGGGGGTGCGTTCCTTTACTGCCATAACTGGCATAAACCTAAAATGAAACTTGACATGCTTTGAACGTCCGACTCCTATCTTCTGTGCCTCACCCTACTTTTCAGTAACCCAGCTGCTCAAGTTCTCAGTCAAATTTTCTCCCAAGGGAACACTAATTACCTCTCGCTGCAGCCCAAACGTTAGCATGTGTGCTGCAGCGGCTCTTACACCTGTGCTGTGTGCGTCAACCTAACTCGGTGTGGCTTTAGTGTGATTGGTTCGGTGCGGCGCTACTTACTTATGATTGGCTGTTCTCACATCTGTCAAAACATGGACGAATGAATTCTATCAAAATTGTATCAAGCGTCTCATATTTCTATAGAGAAAAAGTCATATCGCGATATATATCATTATCGTTTTATCGTCCAACCCTACTGGTGACATTGAATATAGATGTAATTTCCACAGAGCATCTGAAAATGACAGTTTTTATTTGTTATTATCTGCACAATGCACACACTTAAAACCAAACCACCCTGCTGTCTGTCACCCATGTGGAAACTCTGCCATAAATCAAATGTCACATCAGAAAAATCCCAGTATTTCAACAATTAAATGAAAGTCTGAAAACATGTAAAACTGGGAATCAGTACAATGAGTAGGGCTGGGTATCATGGCCAATTTCCATAATCGATTCGATTTCGATTCATAATGTTCTGAATCGATTAATCACGATTCGATTCAATTCAATATCGATTCAATTCAGTATTAATTGATTGATTCAGAGTAATTTAGTGATACCAAAGTACAATTTTGAGTTGTAACCTGATTATTTAAGTACCGCAGTCATGCAACACATCAATACTGGGATCAATATTGATATTAGAAAGGAAACAAATATGACATTTCAGCAGTAAATTGCTGAATGTGCTCTGAAATAATGAACGGGACAGAAACATTGCCATGTTACTGTGGCTAAGAACGGACTTGGTCATCTTTACTCTGTTTTATGGCTGGAGGATACTACTCACTGGGGGTGGGGGGTGCACTCCGTGATTGTTGGCCGGAGCGGAGCGGGGCTGGGGGGTGCATGCGCTCCGTGACTGTTGGTCGGAGGTAGCAGCGTAGCAGTCGGACATTGTCGCTGTACCATTCCTCTAACTCCATACTCATTCATAGGTGATAGTATGGATCCAAGTCATTATTCCAAGAACGACCGGCTTCCGCGACTCACCGGGCGGCCACTTCCTTCACACTGCAGGTTCGAGTTTGAGGCCGGAGGACCTCCAGCGGGGGGGTTTCCCCACCGCGTCTTTTCTGCGTCTTTTTTGCGAGCTAGACCAAGTCTTCCCCAGGGGTTCGCAAGACGGAGCCGCCCATGGTTCCGCGTACTCCCGGTCCTGCTCTGAAAAATCGATCTCATCCACTATTAATCGATTACGCAAAATTAAAATGAGAGCGATCTAAGATCGATTAAATCAATTTTTTTAGCCAGCCCTAACAATGAGAACAATGAAATCATCATCTGACATCATTCAGACGGTCCTCCGATATGGAATTAGTGACAGAATATGTGTTATATGCGTTTTATGGCTGCCAGCTGTGAGAAATATCCACATATGTTCACAGTAAAATCAGCAGGCTGTCATTCATTCTGTGTGGAGCAGCTCCAAGGTTTGACATCATCTCCACACTCTGCCTCTGCTGTTGAGTTGAAAAAGACACTTATTCAAGGTCATTATATTCCAGCTCAACTGGACTGGATCAGAAGTGTCATTCTGTATGCAGCTTCAGTTTCACTGTGGATTTTCTCTTGATCACTGTTGATCAGGTCGGACGGAAATAACGACGACAGCTCTGCTCTTTTAACAAAGGCCTCTCAAAAAATGATGCATGGAATTCAAGCTAAATAACACTGACCCTCCAACCTCTTCACTTCTGGCATTTTGCCCAGCTGACTCCCAATTTCCATATTATAGCCTAATTAAAAAATGCATGGAAGTGTGTTTTACAAATGATTAAACTCTGATTGAGCGTTACCATTCACTGCTAGCTTTGTGTTGTTGCTTACCCATTACAGCCTGTCTGAGGAGTGTTAGACTATGAGAGCAAACAGCTGGTACTGTTTAACCACAAGTCAAACTGGGACGAATGTGGCACATGTTCTGTGAAGTCTGGCCTTGGCTGAACCACCTACATTATTGCATTACTTTACATCTCATGGGTTCAGTCCTTGATGGATTCTGTAGCGCTTGGACTTTGTGTGTAATGGTCTGTTTCATGTTCAGTTAAAGTGACATGTGGAGAGTTTGTCAAATGATATTAAAATGTTGACGATCCTCATTTGGTTGGCGAACTGCTTTTCTGAGAATTAATACAGATTATCTAATCAAATAAAAATAGAAGAGCCATGTGAAAACATTCCTACTCCTAGCGCTAAAGTTGCTAGGCTAGAGAGTGGATTTAAGTCTGTTTATAGTGACCCTTTTGAGTCTGGCAGGGCTAATAGGGTTTGGTTGGTCCACTTTAACCTCTAGGGGTTTGTGTCACATGTTGTTCTGCTTCCACCAAGGGAATAAGGTCATGACAGTTTCAGACTGAAGAATTATGGATGTGTGGTGTTTAATTTGCTTAGTTTAACACAGATGCTTTGCTGTCGAAATATCACAAAAGACAACTTTGGAGACGTTTTATGTAATTACAAGATGGGCCAAACAAATTAGACATTAAATAAGTGGAATGTGGTGACTCCGGTCCCCTTGGTGGTGGTGGTGCATAGGACTGCACAATAGATCGAAAAAATATTGTTGTTGCGATAAAGTGTGCAATATTCATATCGCAAAGACTTGCAATCATTTCTTTTCTTTTTCGCATTAACTTTCTGTTTTACACACCATGGGGTACCAGAGTGGTTTTCTCTACCACTATAACATACTAGTTTTTCTCACAAAAAAACTGAAGTAATGCTACTGCTGCTGGTTGAAGGCAAGTTTACATGTTATTAATGTTGAAAAGATGTGAATATTTTCAGAGCACAACTTTGGGCAAGGCCTGAACAATTATATTTAAAGATTTTATTTATATGCGACATTTACCAAACCAGGCAAGCAATGGAATAGTGTTTTGTTAAAGCTCTTGCGTGGCGGTACTCTGGCACTTTTGTTATTATGAAATACATCCATGTCATTTACACATCCAGGGCTCAAAATTAACTTTTTGACCTAGGAGCACTGTGCTCCTAACCCTAAAAAGTTAGGAGCACAGGCTAAAATCTAGGCGCACCACTATTATATAAAAAATTTGGAGAACAAGCAAAACTCTTGGCCATACCAAGTAATATTCCTATATGTATTTAAACAATGTTAACAACCTAGAATAAAGTATTTGAATACAGTATGAAAGATAAAACTTACATTGACACAGGTGCAAAACAATTGTCAATGTGTGGTATATACTTTAGTTGGTTCTTGGAGAAGAAAGACGAATCACACCATTATTTGCAACAACCAACTTTTTTATTTCATGGCCTAAAGGCACTTAGTCACTGTGGTCTACACCACGACGCCTGAAGTCAGGCCTCCTTGACCTGGTGCCAGAGTGTAGGTACTTCCTGACCGCTGGCAGTGCATCGAAGTCATGCAGTGTTGGACCATCCGCAGAGATGCGCACGCGAGGGGGCGGGGACTAGATTTTCCGCTTCAGTCAGCGGGGCGTGGAGCTTGTTTATTTTCAGCTGACGAGTTACTTCTGCAGCCATTATTCTAGGCGCACGTGTTAATTTTCGCTCATTTTTTTATTGGCGCACCGTGCGATCGTAATCTCAAAAACAGTCGCACTACCGAAATTCTCAGGCACATGCGACCGTAATTCAGTCGCAGTTACGAGCCCTGACATCGCTATATGTGAATAAAATGACAGAATATATGACTATGTTTGTATCTGAAGGTCTGTGGTAGCAAAGTCACCAGGTTCTTAGACAGAATTGTGTAATTGATTGTAGTGGTAGAGTATTTTGTCTTAAATTATAAATAAAGGAGTCAGCATACAAACAATTGGCTAATTTTAACATTGTTAAAGGAGCGATATCTCGCATTTTAAAGTGGAATTCTGCATTTTCAAGCATTTCCCTGTGGTCTCCATAAACTGTAAATGCTCTGCTTGGCTCTGAATTCTTCATTCATTCAACTCCACAGGTTCATCTTCAACTCTATTTCTGACTAATGACATGAGGCAGGTCGTTTGGAGCGCTGGCCCTTTAAATGCAAATGAGCCACTTCAGGCCCCACCCCCTCCTGTTCAGCCACTTGTGTTCGTTAATACAACCAAGAACTCAACATTTTAGGTAATCAGTTCGTAGTTTGGACATATTTTCAGTTTTTACTACAACCGCTGCTGCTGATAAACAATTACGTCGTACTCGGAAAAATGTTTGTCGGAAGTTTTGACCTTATATGTGCAAATGTTGTGACGTAACTAGTTATAAAACGTAACAAATTAAGCAGGAATTGAAACGGGTTGTAGAAATCCACTCGATTTTCGCCAGAATTAATATAAAGATAGTTTTGTAGCACTTTCAAACTTTTTGAACTATTAGGATCCAAATACACAAATAAATGAACCACAGACTAATGAAAGTGGGTTTAGCAAAATATGAGCCCTTTGTGGAACATTTTTCTTAGTAGATGAAATTGGTATTTCTTTAGGTAAACAAGAAATACCGCAATATTATTGATATCACAATCTGGTATACCTATATTGCGAGTTTTCCATTAACGTGGAGCCCCAGTGGTGCATCTCTTAGCTGGTTTACAAATCACTACAAAACACAAAAGAATCACAAGAAGAAGCAGGACTGAAGCGGTGCATCTTCACTGTCCAGACAGGGCTGACAAACCAAACAATGACAGGTGTGCCATGACTTATCTGTTGCAATTCTTACATGTTTCTATAGTTTTTGCTTCATCTTGTTGCATTGCCATATTGGTTGCAGATTTAGTCTCATGTCAGCCTAATGCCAATGAGTTTTATGGTAAACAAACATAAAGTTCACCGTGCGTACCTTGCCCCATCCCTCTGATCTTCGTGTTACTGGCTTTATCTCAGCAGTAAATCCCATGGGGTTTTCCAGACACTAGCAGCTCCTTCAATCTCTTTATGACCAACATACTATTGTCTGGCTAAACTAGTTGTATTTCATGCCATGAAATCGCTGGCATCATTTTGCTGATGTACGTTTTTAATTTGACAAATATCAACAATCAAACCAGTTAAAGTTTCTACTGTAGACCAGACCAGCACAACCAGAAACCAACCCTAGTCTATCGTCTAAACACTGAACCCCCCGGCTCCCCGACCAACAGTCACGGAGCGTGTGCACACCCCAGCCCCACTCCGCACCGACCAACAATCACAGAGTGCACCCCCCACCCCCAGTGAGTAGTATCCTCCAGCCGTAAAACAGAATTAAGATGACGAAGTCCGCTCTGATCCACTGTAAGAACATGGCAATGTTTCTGTCTTGTTCATTATTTCAGAGCACATTCAGCAATTTACTGCTGAAATGTCAGATTTATTTCCTTTCTAATATCAGTATTGATGTGTTGCCTGACTGCGGTTGTCAAATAATCAGGTTACAACTCAAAATTGTACTTTGGTATCACTAAAGTACTCTGAATCAATCAATTAATACTGAATCGAATCGATACTGAATCGAATCGAATCGTGATTAATCGATTCAGAACCTTATGAATCGAAATCGAATCGATTATGGAAATTGGCCATGATACCCAGCCCTAACAAACAAGTTTTAGTCACACACATATTCACATTTCTGCTCGGAACTACTGTAGATACTTTTGAAGTTTGTTCAAGTCTGTGTTTGAAAATCCACAGAAAGTTTGTTTATGGTGTTGAACAGCAGACTTGAACCTGGTCTGCAAATCAGGATTATATAACATTCATTAATTTATTCATACATTTTCCAAACTGTTTAATCTTCAAGAGGGATTCTATACAAGCAAGGCTCAAATTAAATCTAACTGAAGTAAAAATCAATAAATAAATAAAAACAAACGGAATGAAAAACATGAAAACTCAGATAAACACAACTCAAGCTAAAATGAAACAGAATCACAAAGTAGGCTAATGGTATTGGTATTAATGGTTGGCGACATTCAAGATTTTCCTGGAAAACTAACACTAAATATAAACTACAATAAATGTAACCAATTCCACAAAATAAAAATATAACAACTTATGTAGTCATGAAATAAACTGAAGTCAAAATAAAGATAAACTAAATACAAAAAAACCCAAACAAACTGTATTACACTGCTGCAGGTGCATAAAGTCGGACGTTTGGATTTAGCCTGAGCCCATAATTCAGGACCCGCTGTCCTGTACATAAATACAGAACTCATAGGAGGCCTTATCCACTGCACTTTATCTCCATGTATGGCTTATTTTTCAACACAGTCTCCTTTAAGGTGTACACACTTTTTTCCAAAGGTGCTGCAGAGCTTGGATCGCTTTCACACAGAGGCTTTCATCTTCAGCCTCCACAGAAACAGATAGAACCTCATCATCACTCCACACTGGCAAAAGGTTTTTAAAGCAGCACCACCAGGCCCCGATGTGGAATCCATATCAGCATAGATCCTCCTGGACTTAACCCTTAACATCATTTATTAGCTGCTAAATACAACCATTAACTATTAAAAACAAAAAAGGTTGATTTAAAAGGGTCATATTTTGCTAAACCCACTTTTATTAGTCTTTGGTTCATTTATTTGGATATTTAAGGAGACAAGTAGTTTAAAAAGTTTGAATTTGAACCCTCCAGGTGCTGCAAAGTTATCTTTATATTCACTTTGGCAAAAATCTAGTGGATTTCTACAACTTGTTTCAATTCCTGCTTAATTTGTTACGTCTATAACTAGTTCCGCCACAACATTTGCACATATAAGGTCCAGACTTCAGACGAACATTTCTCCAAGTACACCATGACTGTTTGTCAGCAGCAGCAGTTGTAGTCCAGACTGAAAATATGTCCAAACTTTGAGCCGATTACCTAAAATGTTCAGCTGTTGGTTGAACTGGACAGAGCAGCACAGCCAATAACCTGGAGGGGGCGGGGTCATGTGCATTTAAAGGGCCAGCGCTCCAAACCACCTTTCTGGTGTCATTCCTCAGAAATAGTGTTGAAGATGGACGTGTGGAGTTGAATGAATGAAGAATTCAGAGCCAAGCAGAGCATTTACAGTTTATGGAGAGCACAGGGAAATGCTTTAAAATACATAATTACATTTTTAAAAAGCTAAATATCACTCCTTTAAGTTTTAGTGATCTAGCATCCATCCTTCATTCGTCCACCTCTGAACTGACACTTTCCAACTGCAAAGGCCGCCTAAAGGAGTGGTTATAATTCTGTATGACTTCAAGGCCTCAGCTATAAATCCAGACTGCAAATAAAACTGTCAGTGAGACACTAGAGTACAGAATACAGAGCTTCAATTAGCCACTGTTCTGTCTCAGAATTACTCTTTTATAGCCTGAATACAAATGTGTTGGACATGCCACTGACACCGTTTCTGTTTTCAGAGCCGTTTACAGTAGCAGAGCTAAAAATGGAAAATCTTTAGTGAGGCTTGTGCTTCAGGCAAAATAAAGAGTGTCAGATTTCAAGCAGGTTTATGCCCATGTGGCGAGATTGAGCTCTGAAAATTTCCTGGAAGTCTGCCTATAAGATAATGATGGATGATAACTGCAGACAGACTAAATGCACATCCAAAACAGGTCACGACGCTGTACGAGTGTGACGGTCGCATTAAAGGCTGTACATTAGGTATGCCTAACAGTCTGTTGCCAAAAGAAGCCCCTGGTAGGGGACTATTAAAGCCTGACATGTCATTGTTTTAGAGGCGCGTGGAGAATCTGCAGTGGTTAACACTGATGTATTAAACTTCTGACCCCACTGTAATTACTTTTTGTAGAGAAACGGAGAGTTACAGCTGCATAGACAAACTGCAGAAGGAATAGCCTGAGTGGGAAGTTCCTCAGAGGACGTTAAATCCAATTTCTCAGACTGAGCCCAGACCCCGATGAGCACATCCAGCTGACAAAAGGGTTTCTACCGTTTGGAAATGTGTAAAACCAGGCCGCTCAACCTTTGTCTCACACTGTGCATATACAATCATATCCCACACAGACAACAGAAACATTTCCGTTACGTACACAACAAAGCGTGTTCTACTCCACCGACATAATGGTGACAGACTTTGGACTGTGATATCATCCTCCTGTAGCACTCAAAGTACTAATGCAGGGGAAGTCCACATCCACTGTGAACCTTTTCCTACGCTTCCTAAATTGTGTTGACTGAAATGATTGGGTTGGGATTGGAGAATGTGAAACCATCCAGACTCTTTGCGGGAGCCTGGGGCTGAGAGTACCTTCACAGGGGATTTTTTTTTTCATGATCCAGCATGTTGTTGTTGTTACTTTGCAAAGTGAATTCTCTTTTAAGGCTCGCACTGTCTGGTTTTTCAGTTGCTCCACTGTCATTTCCTTCCTTAAATGTAAAGCTTAAGTATCACCACATGAAACATTGATGAACTTAAGGTATGTTTTTAGTCTCAATGGAAAACCCCTAATATTACGGACAGAAACTGGCCTATGAAGAGCAAAGATACGTATCCTGAGTGTGGTTTCATGGCCATTAGTGTGTAAACTGTGAGTAAACATCTGAACATCTGACCATATCACCACTGATGATCTAAAACGTTTGGAATTTAGCTTAAAATAAGGAAGTGCCACTTTGAAACTAAAGCTAAAACTCACAAATTAGAAAAATACCAGTCATATAAATCTGATAGGGTTATTCTCTGGCTACCTGTTGAGTCGTCTTCTTTTCCCTCTGTTTTGGTCTCAGCCAACCTCAGCCTTGTTAATGCTAGTTTGAGCTCACTAGTGCCAACTAATAAAACTACATTTCCATCATAATAGCAATATTCACTACTTTTCTGCTCTTATTTATATTTCTTACCTTTTTATTAAAATACTTTTTACTGGTCATATTAGTCTAGCTGATAAGATAAGATAAGATAAGATAAGTTAAGATAAGATAAGATAAGATAAAAAATACAAAAAACTAAGTGCAGAGAAGACAGGCGGAAAACATACACAAGTGAAACATGAAATAAAGAGAAAGAACAAATCTGCTACTTATCTAAATTTGGATTTAAATATCATTACATATTTAATACAGTAGAATTTTTGTTAACTGAAAGCTGAGGCATTTGTTGATAATTTTCTTTAAATACAGTATGTACCTATGAGCCACATTAATGTATTTATCCATTCAGAGCCATTTGTAGAAAGTTTATACTGAAGCAATTTACCCAAGATTAAAGGATAACACATGAGGAAAAACCATATATATTTTTACCCCAGAGAACTATACGTGTGATAATTACAACATAATCGCCTGATCTTTGAATAGCATTGTCTACCTTTGCATAAAAAACAGCTGGATGAAACAGAAACGCCATGTTTTTGTCAGTTTTTCCAAACATTGAAGGTGTGATTAATGTTTGTTCAAAGCTATTATCCATGGTTTAATAAAGTAGGTAGCAGGAGCTGCAGGATACACCATGGAAATGGTTAGGTTTGTGTTTACAGTGATGAAGGGGCTGGGACAGGGGTGTCTAGTACAGTCAAAGAGTCTGCAAGGCTACATCTGGATCCCTCTCCACATAATGGCTCCTAAATGTGGAATTAGTGCTACCAACTGTTTATCTCATGGCGCTTGACTTCTAATATTGGACCGAGTGCATTTCAATGAGCATCTGTTGGCATCAACGTCATGAGTTTAGTCATAAAGCCCAACACAGATGCTGCTGTACAGATATTTTGATGCAAACAAAATGAAAAAGAGGAACTTAATAACTTAAAGGAGGTGATTTAACTTTGTTTACAAGGCGACAATATCAATAATCATATATGTTCAAATATTAAATCCCAATCAACTGTTCTTCATAAGGTGTGGTATAATTGGGTGCAATAGCAGCAACGTAAAATGAAGAAGAAAAAACTGAGAAACCACAATTATTTCTGATTATGACAGCTCCAAATGACAACTGAGGAAAAGTCTGAGAATAGAAAAGCATCCAATGAGAGTAGCACAAGTCAGGGATGTGGCAGACAACACAAACATACTGAAATACAGAGACAGTAATATAACATGATGCAACCAGTGAAGACAGAGGAAGCATGAAAACCGAGTTATAATAGAAGCAGAACAGCAACTCAGTCTGCACACGTCTTGTAGTCGCCCGTTATCTCATAACCACCGAGTATAATTGGTTCATTAGCTGATTAACACGGACTGCAGCTGCGTTCACTCTTAACACCTTTAGAGACGACAGAAAATTATATCTATGAGCGAATGGAACATTTTAGTCAGGGCTCACTACAAAACCAAGTGAGTGATATGAGGAGGTTTTTGGAAACTTGGCAACAGATGAGTTCATTGACTGCTTTTTACAGTTCATTATTCATTTGTAAAAGTCCCTGTAAGGATGTAATATGATTACAACACATTTAAAGGGGCTATATGTAGTCATTTTACTTTAAAATATTAATAAATAGACCTAAAAATATATCATCAAAAAGTGACCAGATGGCTGTGGCCTAGGACTTGAAACAACCATGGACTACTACCCCCATTAAGACTGAAATTTATATATATATATATATATATATATATATATATATAAATATATTTCTGTTATATAATGATTTGTTACAATGCACTATATGACTACACATGTGAAATCTAAATAAAAAGAAGTTCAAAAAAAAAAAAGTGACCAGATGGGATGAAAACTGCAAAACAACTTTTAGAGTCAGTGGAAGTGACAAAGTGATCAAAGCTAGAAGTACTGTTGTCATTTTCACCACTGGACACAGGTTTAAATGAAAAGAATGGAGTTTGACGCTGAAATGGCAGTGTTTCTTCTACACCAGTGATTCTCAGCTGGTGGATCAAAAAGTGGGTCACAAACCCATTTTCAGTGGGTCACGAGCCTTTGCCTGGGTCAAAAAATAATGTTAAGAAAAAAATTCTGTGCTTTATTTTTTATGAAGCTGAGCACCGTCCATTCACAATCCAACAGTAGGTGGCGGTAATGTGCAGTAATGCACTGTAATGCTAATTAACACCAGACATTTCTCAACATAAAAAACCCTAAAGTTCAATTGTAATTATAGTGAAACTGGAGTATGACACCAACTACAACAGATATGGTTTGACCTACATTGAGGACAAAAGTGTGTTTAATGGTTGAATAAGTGACTGAATGCACTTTTAATTTTTTGGTTAAAATGGACCTAATCTAGTGTTAAAGGGAATATTTCCCTCTAGCATCACCACCTGCTGGTCATTTTGGATTCTCATTAAACGTGTCTTGTGTGTTTTTTTTTTAATACTGTGATATTCTGTATTTCAGGTTCAAAACACACCATCACCATCTTTTCATTAAATAAATTTGAGATGCTTAACTTTTATCACTTTGGGTCACAGCTTGTCATTGAGGGGTGACAGTGGGTCCTGAAGCCAGACCAGTTCAGAGCTGCTGTTCTACATGGGTGAGTTTGATTATGAGGCTGATGAAGGTATAAAGTTATTATGGGATGTTATTATCTTTGCTAAGTTGATATTGTCGATCCATGGTTCAGACTAAACTGTGAAAGTTCTGACTTTGTTGTTCGATTCCAAACAGATCTTTAGTTCAGCTACTGACAACACAAACCGTACAGAAAGCAGAGTTGATTTGTGGTCGTACTGTGACTGTTTTCTGTCTAAAACAGAGCTAAGCTAACAGAGCTATAAAGTAAACTATCAGCTGATGTAACACGTGACGATTATAAGACAGTGTTATTCTGAGTGACTGTCAAAATATTTGGCCATGAGTCTTAGTTTGAAGACGAAAGCTTGATGATACCATAATACAGATGAGTGTGAACAATGAGCTTTAAATTTTATTCAGTGAGTCATACAGTCTGTGGATATATAATGTTTATTTATAATAGTTTTGGTAGTCCTAAGTAGAGCTGGGTAAAAAAAAAACATTCATTTGATCGACTTTGGATTGATTTTATTTTAAATTTGAGTTATTGAGAAATAGTGGATGAGATCGATTTTTCAGAGCAGGACTGCGAGTACCTGACCCGGGTACCGCCAAGGCGCAGCCAGCTCTGCCTCATGGGCCACTGGGGGACACAGGGCGTCTTGATCTTGCTTGCAATGGTTCTGGCGCAGGGGAAGGGTGGGGAAAACACGTCCGCAGGACGTCCTCCTGGCCTCAAACTCAAACCCACAGTGCAGACGAACCGGCCATCCGGACCGTCTGGTCGGTGGAGGCTCTCCGAGGTGGGTCGCGGAAGCCGGTCATTCTAGGAATACTAACTAGGATCCACACTCAGCCATAGGTGATAATAATGCATCCTAACGCTAGAAGCACCAGCCATAAAACAGAATAAAGATGACAAAGTCTGTTCTGAGTCACTGTAGAAACATGGCAATGTATCCATCCTGTTCATTATTTAAGAACAGATTAAACTATTTACAGCTGAAATGTCAGATTTATTTCCTTTCTAATGCCAATATTGATCCCAGTATTGCTGTGCTGCATGGCTGCGGTACCCAAATAATCAGGTTACAGCTCAAAATTGTACTTTGGTATCACTAAATGAATCTGAATCAATCAATTAATACTGAACTGAATCGATATCAGATCAAATCTAATCGTGATCCATCGATTCAAAACCCTGTGAATCAAAATCGAATCAGTTAAGGAAATTGGCCATGATACCCAGGCCAAGTCCTCAGTGTGTTCTGGTAGGACATCAAGGCTGAAAATGGGAGATGAAATCAGAAAATGTGCAGGTAGTCTAATTTGTGGAATTACCTCAGCATCTTCTGCATAATGTACAGCTGATGTATTTTAGCACAGCATCAGGTGAATATATCTAGCAGCGAAGAAAACGACTCAGTCATTTCCTTCCCTTTTAAGCCGGGTTTACATCCATTTTCTAGAGTCTGAACAGTGTAACAATGGAGGGGTGATGTGTAATGCTTCTGATGGCGCTGAGGTGAGAGTATAAATGCCAATGTGTGTTTTGTTCGGCAGAGCAGTGAATTTTCTGGTGGGTTTATCAGCTGACATTTTAATTTGCAAGCTTTGGAGGACTGCAAAATTTAAACTCTGGCTGCAAGTTTACGATTGCTGTTATCAGGAAGCAAACTAGACTGTTGATGTTAATATTAAATACACAAAATCACTTATGTGGTCTTTTAACCTGATGATTTACAGGTTTGGGTGCTGGAGTGGATTTGCTCCAGGTAATTTCCTCATCACTCCCGTCGATTCCTGCTCCGTCAGCACACCTGACTGAACAAATGAACCTCAGGTGAGTTGTCGGGTCGACTTAAGCTCCTCTGCTTTATGTTCAGACCCTTCTTCAGACTTTAAATGAAAACCAAGCTCCATTAACACAGAAGGAGACAGAAGAGACCACGCCGCCTGCTATCACGCCCTGCAGACACATATACTGAAATGTGGCTTTATGCGTGCGTGCAGGAGATTCATCCTTGAAGCCATTATGGAGGACGGAAATTTAATGAGCTGAGTTCATTATTAGGCGCCTGTCTGCTGACTCATTGCCATTAACAACCTATGCACAGAATCTGCCATGCATGTTTGTTTTGGTGAAGATGATAATAAAGGGGATTATCCATATAATACTATAATATTACTGGGAGGAAAAAAGTAGCCAAAACACAAAAAAACACCATATCCAGCCAACCCTAACAAATCATAAAGCAAAGGTAATAACATGCTCTTGACTTAGAGTTATATCATCCTGAGACTAGAAATAACTTTTCTAAAACAAGGTGCTGCAAAGCTTCCCCTTTTGAATATTTGACCAACAGTATTTGATAAGGACATTTTCTACAATAAAACCAAAACTCTCAGTGAACCCTCAAAATAAAAACAATAAACATATGTATGATGATTACGAAACTGAGACAAGAAATAGCATTATACTATGACAGATGAGACTGAAAAAACATGAGGTATTGTGATATATAATAATGTAAATCCTGTTATCAAGATACACATCTTATCACCAGACTAACACACATCCCTCATGATGATGTGATAAAAACCTCCAGTTCTGCTGCCGTCGACCTTTAGCTCTGAGTTTGTCAATCTATGGTATTTCCAGTCTTATCAGAGATACGCCAAAGAAAACAATCTGGAATTTTTGTGCTAACACTCATTAAATGCCAAAGAGAGGTTCACAGAAATGACTACAACAGCTGTCTATTCAATATATTAATTTAAAAAAAAAAAAAAAAGGAAAAATATGATGCTAACCAACATGAGCTTGTTCAGTTAAACAAAGCTTAACAAAGATGGTTGAACATTTTTTTAAGTTAACAATAATGACTTTCATTTAAGTGGTTGCGTGTGTTTTGAGACTCAGTAAATACTGTGACCATGTAAAAGAAACAACACTACGTCTGATTCCAGCCATGTTTTTCATTGCTTGCTAATAACTAAGCTAAGCTAGCTAATGTTAAACATTTGATATTATTTCATCTGATCTCCATCTGGTCGATCATTTAGTTACTAAAGTAAAATAAAATGGAGGAAAAATCCATTTACAGGTTCTCAGACATCCTCAAACTAAAATAAACACAACACATTGTTTTTAGTCTGACCTAAATTCTTCTTCAGTTTGTTTGTAATAAGTAACGTGATCACTAATGCTTACCTGTGATTTTAGCATTGAAAAAGAAAATTACAATAATAAAAATAGAAATGAATGACTGTGTGTGACATCAGTGTCCTTGTGGGTAATTTTTAGTAGGGATGTCCTGATCCAATCTAAAGATCGATATTAGCTGCCGATCTGGCATTTTTTAGAAGATTGGATCGGATTTTGTCACGTGATCAGGCCGATCTGTGTCGGGTTCTGGGGGATAAACAAAAATCCTGCATCCTCAAATTGTTAAAGTCAGTATCGGATTGCTATCGGATCAGTATCGGCAAAACTAATCATGAAAAAAATCAGACCGGAAGCAAAAAACAATCCAAATTGGAATTCACTAATTTTAAGCATAATCTATAAAAAAAATTTTTACTTTAACGAGTAAAGAACAGTGGTATGATGTTTCTCATTGATAAATAGCAGATATTATAATTGGCAACACAGTAAGTGACCAAATATATAAATGTTTACATCTATGAACTCTATTAACTGCTACTGTTGCTAATGTAGGATTGGACAGTGGCTGTTTTTGGGAGGGGTTTAACACAGGGCCAATTAGAGCCAGAACTATGTGCGATAGTTTAATGTATTTATGTTACGTTATGTAGTTATTGTACTATATGCATTTAATTTATGTGACATTAATCCATTAGTTGTGATGAAGGCCTGATGTTTAACAGTTGTTCTCATCAGAAGTGGAATAAAACATCATGTAAGAAGCAGGACCACTATTTCTATCCCTTCTTTCCCTGTGTAGGCATGTACTCTAGGCCACAGGGGGATATTTTGCTTATTGATTAATCCTTACAGTTCCTTCAGTGAGTCTAAGGTGGACCTGATATGATTTCACTGTGAAAACATTGAGCAGTAGAGGAGTAAATGTGCCACACAGCATTTTAATCTCTACTCCGCGCGAATTTGACTCAGTCCTCACTGATTCAGTACAAGTTTTTAGATTGGTTTAATAGATAATATTTCATGAGAATGGAGTAATAAACGCTGATGTGCCCTCCTACTCTCTTGGAAAGCGGCCAGTTCGACTGCAGCTCTTCGCCACTTCCCCCGCCTGCTTTCCTCTGCTTTCTAGACGAGGCACAACTCCTCTCAAACAGGCCCATTGTCTTCTTCAAATGCTTCTGAGGCTTTTTAAAAATGTTTGTGACTTCTCTGGGTACAGAAAAAGCAGACTCTGGCCTTTTTGCTGGAGGAAATCTTCCACATTTAGGTGCAATTTGGAATCATTTTAGCTTAAATTAGTTTAAAAAATTGACTAAAATACCAACAGACTGTGATGTTAAATCAAAGATGTACAGTTATATCTAGCCATGGTCTATTTTGTTTTCTATTACCTATTTTGGACCTTGAGAGTCACTGCAGTATCTCAGTCCAACATGAGAAGAGGCAGTACTGTCTAGATGATGCATTCTAAAGTCTTGTCAATGTCGGAAGGTCAGGTGTTTTATGAAAGGAACATTATGTGCAACAGTGAACAGTCAATCCAACAATGGCTGACGCTCTTGCCAAGTAACAATTATCACCATGCACACTCAGTCTGAGCAAATTCAGCAGCAAAGAAAAGCACTAAGAATGTCTCTTCCAGACTGGTAAATTGGCTGTGTAGTAAACAACTGTATAAAATTACTCACAGTATTAAAACGTTCAGACCAATTATCTCATGCAACTGAAGCGATTTCATGCAACAAACGAACCAGGCGTACTGATGCTGCACAGACAATTCACAGCAGACCTTTATGCTGACACTGTCAGTTTGACTCTGATATCACTCGACTTAGCGCAGCTTTTTGGCAACTTGATGCGTTCTATTTTGGTGTTTTTCATTTGAGTACCACAGACCATGAAATATTAATTCTAGTACCACATTCGCCAAGGTCCCAAAAAAGCCAAAGCAATGCTAAACGTGACATCTTGAAACCGTGAAATCATGCAGATTGGTCAAACCAAAATCACTGCTGCATCAGTGCATATGTATGTCATCATGTTGTGACATGGGACAGAGGCAATGTCCGACAATGTTGAAGCAAATGAAGGTTCTATCTTGACAAATCAGCAATAATTACGGGACTAAACTGCAATATGCTCATCTGAAAGAAAATCCATCCATCCATCCATCCATACCAACTGCTTAGTCCATATGGGGATTGGGGGGGTGTCTGAGGTTATCCAAGTTACCTATAGGCGAAGGCAGGGCACACTGTGGATGAGTTGCCACTTCATCACAGGACTGACATTTACAAAAGAACAATCATTCACTCTCACATTCACACCTATGAATGATTGATGTTAACCAACTACGTTATTGAGGTGCATGTCTGTGGACGGTGGAAGGAAGCTGGAGTACCCGCAGAGAGCCCATGCAGACACATGGAGGCCAACACCTTCTTGATGAACATTCTTGGCGATAGTGCAAACCACTGGACCACTCTCGCAAATCATACCATCCAGTTTGAAGTTAGATTCTGAACCGTTGTCTCACTCATAGCTGCAGTCACACTACGACAACATCACTATGACAACCACCCAGCTAGGGGTGTAACGGTACAGAAAAATTTTGGTTCAGTATATTTTCGGTGCAGGGGTCTTCGGTTCGATACATTTTCCATGTTTTTGGAACAGTTAAGGAGAGCAATTTCATTCAAAAAAAACTTCATTGAAGTAAAAATGCAACATACACTGTACAGCTGACGTTTTTGTACTACTTTTATACTACTGTGTGGGTCTTCAATTTTGACTTCACGCAACAATGCCGGCACACCACTCTCATTTTGTCGACTTTTCTCTCTCCACTGACAGAACTGACAGGGAATCTAAAACGCTCCGAAACTGGAGACCTTAGAGAAGACGGAGGATCTTTCATCTCTGTCTTTGTACCTGTGACGCTGCTCCGAGCTGCTGTACTGGTTCACTTCAGCATGTGCATGGTGCGTGGACCACTTAGACGTCCATCTAGGATATCAAACATTGCACATGGGTTCTGCCACCCTGCTCATACTGTGTGCGTTCCACTTCAAGGTTCGTGTGTAACTTATGGTGAGTGTTTACGTTCTTCACATCGGATACACGTATTCGTTCGGTACACCTCTGTATTGTATTGAAGGCTCAAAACCGAAACGGTTCAGTACAAACAAGTGCACAGTTACATCCCTACACCCAGTTGATGGAATACTGGTATCTCCAATGGAAATGCGACAACCTGGTGCCAAACCCAAGCCAAGCAGTGTCAAACTGAGGTTGAGTCAAGCAGATACAAGCAGTGGAAAACTTACACTACTGCAGCTACTGAGTAGCACAGAGGAAACAACAACTGTCACACTTCAGTAGGCTGAAAATTACAAACATCCACAAGCCTGTACCCTTTTGACTAATGTTATAAACACAACAATTAATCATCCACACTTTACCATCTTCATGACATTAACAAACACACGCCAATGCAAACACATTTCTGTTGCAATATTGGACACCATCCTCAAAACTGTTTATCTTAACTTCAGTTTTTACAGCAATGCAACAATAAAACATCCAGATGTACTCCTTCCCTCATACACAATCATCATATTGTGAGAACATGATGACATTTTAATGCACCTCACAGTAGAATAAGAAACAATCCTATGTTACAAGTCATGTCATGAAAAAAACCACAAACAAACAAATCGAGGATATTCAGAAGCTGCCAGTCTTAAAGAGAATACTATGATGTACATTTTTGTAGCCTAGCACTACACAAATCATACAGAGAAATAATCTATCTCTAGGAACACCACTGGCACAAGTTTAAAAGAGTTCATTTAGGCACTTGATGGTAAATTGCCCCTTTAATTGAAAATCAATCAAAGACGAGGGCGTTGCATATCTCTTTGTTTCCATGAACCTTTGGATAAACACCCCAAGGCTGTAAAGCCTCGCTGACGTCAGCCACTCCTCACCTGCTGTGACATGATTGGACGCTGAAATACAACCTTCCCCTTGAGTGGGTAACCTCAGCGAGACATAAGCAGGGTTGTGACTGACTGTTGATGCGGCTTCACACTTCGTAATGATTTCAAAGAAGCCGATCAGTCACTTGATCAGTTCCACGCCATCGACCGCAGTGAGTGACATTCAGCCAACAGACCGCAGCTGTCACAGTGGATCAATGAAGTGGACGACAACGAGGCTTTCACAAGGAGGCTCGCACAAACACTTTTGGCTCCGTCCGGCTCATGCGAGTCACCCTTCTCACACATGAGCGCCATTAAAACCAGCAGGCGCTACTAACTCACGGGCCAACGTCACATCAGCATCAGTGTCAGTGCAGGTTCTGACAACACACTTTGCTTTTCCCACTTCTGCGCACTAGTGCTTCTCTGCTGAGGACTGAGGTCATGTCCTCCTCATTTATTTGTTTTTGCCTCCAGGAGAAAAACAACCACAGTTACATCATATTACGCAACCTTAGAGAGAGGCAGGATATAAGTTTTAGATTTACTATTTTCATACAATTACTTATACAGACAAACTAAATGTGTAGGCTGTATAAATACATGAACGTCTATATTTTTCTAGGTGACATTTTTACTAGCAAGTGTGCAAAACAGTAAAATACAGAGAATAATAGTTAATAGGAGGAAAATACTAAACATTGACAGACATATCTGCCCAAGGACAAACAGATCCAATGTTTAGTGCTTATTTATTTTTCTGCAGGATTACCAAAAACTGCTGTGCTAATACACAGGGTGGGGAAGCAAAATGTACAATATTTTGAGGCAGGGATTTAAGGACAGTGTATGACCAATTAGTTTATTGAAAGTCATGAGAATTTATTTGCCACAAGAAAATGTCCATAATAGAAAATGTTTTTATTCGATGTGTCCTCCTTCTTTCTCAATAACTGCCTTCACACGCTTCCTGAAACTTGCACAAGTGTTCCTCAAATATTGGGGTGACAACTTCTCCCATTCTTCTTTAATAGTATCTTCCAGACTTTCTGGTAATAGTTTTGCTCATAGTCATTCTCTTCTTTCCATTCTAAACAGTCTTTATGGACACTCCAACTATTTTTGAAATCTCCTTTGGTGTGACGAGTGCATTCAGCAAATCACACACTCTTTGACGTTTGCTTTCCTGATTACTCATATGGGCAAAAGTTTGTGAAAAGGTATGGATAATAGTGTTAGGTATGATTATGACATCAGTATATGTTTGGGTTCAAAACAACTGACGTAGTGTCTGCTGAGAAAAAACAACTAAATGTTCATTGTACATTTTGCTTCCCCACCCTGTGTGTGTGTGTGTATATATATATATATATATATATATATATATATATATACACACACACACACACACACACACACACACATATATATAGGGTGACACAAAAAAACGGGAACTTTTTAACAATCCAATAAAACCAAGAGTGATGGAAGAAAAATATTTTATTCATAGTAATTGAAACCTTAAAACATCCCATTTAAGAAACAATGATGGAATTTTCATTTTTTAAATTCCTTCCTGTAGATGGCGTCCTCCTGTACGAATGCATTCTTGAAATCTGCTGTTGAGATTCCTCACTGACCGCTGCAACATCTCAGCTGGGATACTGTGAATTTCATCCTGAATTCTCTGTTTGAACTCATCCACAGCTCTTGGTCCAGTCGTGTACACTTTACTCTGAGATAGCCCCACAAGAAAAAATCACAAATGGACAAATCTGGCGATCTAGGGGGCCAGGGAACGTTACCGAATCTTGAGATCACACGGTTACCGAACAATTCTCGCACAGCCGCCAATGGTTACTAAAATGGGGGTGTGTTCACTTGCTCAAGGTCACTGTCTCACAGTGCTGCCACTTGCTCATGTTTGCCAATATGCACTTCAAAAATTCCCGTTTTTTTGGGTCACCCTGTAATTTAAAAAAAATGAAAATTCCATCATTGTTTCTTAAATGGCATGTTTTAAGGTTTCAATTACTATGAATAAAATATTTTTCTTCCATCACTCTTGGTTTTATTTGATTGTGAAAAAGTTCCCGTTTTTTTGTGTCACCCTGTATTTACTAAAACTGTAGGGAAAAAGGAGGGGAATGGGTCAAGGATGAGCCATTACATTTTGGAGCCCTTCCAGATAAAGGAGCACTGAGGGTTTTTTTTTTTTTTTCTCTGAATAAAAAAGCAATTACAGAAACTTCAGCTCCAGAGATTTCATGAAAAATTGGTGCAGTGATTTTTGCATAATCCTGCTGTCAGACAAAACCAACCATCCAAACAGACTTGATGATTACACTACCTCCTCTGTGATAAATGAGTTATGATACAAAACTTTTCCTATGGAAAATATACAAAAGGCCTATTATGCAATTTGTTGCCTTGTGTACTTCATACTCGCGTTCAACTCAGAAAAACCCACAGTTTAATTCAGTGCAACAGCCTATTTCATCCCATTAATCAGGTCTATCATTGCATAAATGACAGACTGCACTGAACTGTGACATCTTACATTAGTCTCTTGAGGTGGGTCATATGGGCAGAGATGTTTGCTTTCTAAAATTACACTTACAGGCCTGCTTTGTCCTTGTTACCAGATCAGACCACATGTCCTTAAATGCCTCTTGATGTCATTAGACCATGCTCCTTCGCTGTGTTGTGCAAAATAAAAACATGTGATCTGCTCTTTGTGCAGTTTGTTAAATACTGTATTTAAAGCGAGAAGTTCAGTTGTATTAGCAGCTGTTTTAGTACATGATGGATTGTTGCATTGGGCCCTTTTTTGAAACTCTATTCAGTGACAGTCTAAAGGAGGGGTGTCAAACACTTGGGCCGCGGGCCAAAACCCACCGTCCAAAGAGTCTGATCTGGACTGTGAGAAGAATTTCAGAAATACAAGAATTACACTTAAGATATTCACAATAAAGGATGTCAGAATCATTTTAGCTCAGGGGCCACATACAGACCAATATGATGTTAAGTGGGTCTGACAAGTAAAATACAGTCGCAGAAAAAATTATTAGACCATCAAAAACTCCTGTGTGTGTCATGTGACTAAAACAGACAGAAAAGAAAACATGGAATGAATAAAAGCACTGTTTTTGTCAGTACAATGACACAGATACTGATGGAAGAACTGAAGTGATTTTAGTTTTTATCAAGAAAACATGTTCAATGGATAGATATCAGCTGTGAAATTAAACTACAATGAGCTATTTTTGTTGGTATCATTCTATTTGTCCAAACAAATGGACCTTTAGTTGGACCAGGCATTAAAATGAACAAGAACTTGAAGAAAACAAGGGTGGTCTAATCATTTTTTCCACGACTGTATTATTATAATATATAACTGGGTTCCTACAGGTTTCCATAAGTTAAATTTAAGACTTTTTAAGACCATTTTAAGACTACTTAGAACAGAATTTAATGTCTATTTCACAGCCATACTGGCAAATCTTTAGGATGATGTATTTACTCCAACGCCTTGATTCCTACTGTTCAGAGTCATTTCTCACCGGGGACTGTAAAGTTAGCGATAACTGGTTCCTAATTTCAATATAAAATGTTGGGTTGCAACACAATACAGCCAAGTTTATGGCACCATACCTTAAGACCTATAATATCAAATTTAATACCTTTTAAAGACTTTTTTAAGGAATGAAATGCAGATTTGGAAATTCAACATTTAAAAGACTTTTTAAGACCCTGCAGGAACCCTGGAATAATGATAATAATGACAATTCCCAATTTACCATCTCTGTTTTAGTGTTAAAAAGTAACATTAAATGAAAATGTTTACATTTACAAACTATTATTTCACAAAAAATGTGAATATGAACAACATGAAATGTCTTATGAGAACTAACTGCAATTTTAACAATATTCTGCCTGTTGGTGCCTTTGCATGTCTGCTGTGATCTGTAAGTTGTAATGCATATGTGTAAATAAGAAGCTGAGACATAATATACTTAAAATTGTGCTTATTTTTCTTCACAAATTTCATATTTTTCCTATTTAATCAGGTTATTTACAACGAAACTTTGTAGATGTAGACATTTTCTTCATGTAATTTTACCTTTTCCACTATTATCATTTTACTGGTCTGACCCACTTCAGACCATATTGGTCTGTAGGTGACCCTGAACTAAAATCACTTTGACACTGTTGACTGTTAATATATTCACTGTATTTTTTGCATTTTATAAATCCATCCCACAGCCGGTGCTGTGCCAAGGTATGCATCGTTGTTACGATATATGTTGTTTCTCCTGGCCGCGGGAGAATAATTTTGACTTTTTATCTCACAATTATGACTATTTATCGAGTAACTTTGACTTTTTATCTCATAATTTCGATTTTTTACTCTCATAATTATGACTTTTTATCTGATAATAATAATAATAATAATAATAGCTTCATTTATATAGCACCTTTTAAAAACAAAGTTTACAAAGTGCTTTTGACAGACAAAGCAGAAGGCACATGACTTTTTATGTCATAATTATGACTTACCATTGGGATATTTTGTTTTTCAGTGGTGGAAACGGGCTTCCATACATAGGAAGTCGTTGAAAAAAAACCATTCCCATGGAAAGTCATAATTACGAGATAAGAAAGTCGAAATTCTGCTCCCACGACCAGGGGAAACAGTTCTGCGCAGGTATGCATACCTTGGCTCAACACCGGTTTTGGCCCCTCGGCGGCCCTGTTTTGGCCCCTCGGCGGCCCTGTTTTGGCCCGCAGGCCGTAGGTTTGCCCCCCTGGTCCAGTCCCCTCATTTGTTTCAGTCTTTTGCACACACTGTCCTCATCTAAACCCATGTGCCCAGGCCTGATGTCAGCAGTCGTGTCCCCAGATGCGCCCTTTACCTCCGAACAGGTGAGGGGACAGGTGCGCGGGCAGAGATCCGATCACCAGCCGGGGACCGTCGTGTCCTCCGCCCGCTCTGTCCCGGTCCGCCGCCTCCTCCGGGCTGCTGCCTCCGGACTCCGGGGAGCTGTACACTCCGCCGCTGTTGGGAATGTTGATACCGGACTGAGGTCTGGTCCCGGAGCCCCCGGAGCCCCCCACGGACCTGCTCCTGCCGGCTCCGATGTGCTGGCCGGCGCTGGACGAGGCTGCGGAGGCTCCGGACGCGCCGTACGCGCGGTACCTCACACCCCCGGCGCTCGTCCGGTTGACGTTGCCGCCGTTGCCGCCGGCCGTGCCGGAGGGCAGGTCCGAGCCGGAGTAGGCTCTGGTCCGTCCGTTAGCGGCCGGATTAGCGGTCGGGCTGCTCTGCTTCGCCCCCATCTGGACCTCCGCTGGTTCGGCTGTGAATACTACCGCGGCGCCCCGTCAGGCGGACGGCTTTAACCGGACACGCGTCCCGGAGCAAAGAAAAGCACAACAAACTCTGCGACGCTACGATCCCATGGAGATGAGGACAATGTCAGTGAGTGAAAAGTGGACGGGCCGGCCGTGACAGCGGTGCACACGCAGGAAAACTTCACCATCGCGGTCCGTCACGCACACTCGTGTCCGCGGTGCGGGGCAGGGAAAGCCGCCGACGACCCGCCGAGCTCCGGCCGCTGCTTCCTCCTCAGTGTCCGCTCCGCCATGGCTCCCGAGCAGCGCGGAGGGGTGCGGAGCTGCTCACACCTCCCTGCCTCACAGCACATTGCCGAAAAGAAGGAAGTGATGGAGGACGAAGTCCCGCACTCCCCCGGTTCTTCTGAGCCGCAGAGGAGCCTGGAGCTCAGCTAGCAGGCAAGCTAGCACAGGCTAACGGCACTTCCGCTACAGACTTTCACAATAAAACAAGTGCGGGTTCGCTGCTGTTTGTACATGATTTCTAACATTGAGCTCCAACCAAAAGAGAGGAGGACACTGAAGGAGAAATAAAATAAGACTGTAGACCAGGGCTGTCAAACGCACTTTAGTTCAGGGGCCACATTCAGCTAAATTTGATCTGAAGTGGGCCGGACCAGTAAAATAATAACAGAATAATATAGAAATGATGTCAACTCCAAACTTTTTTCTATCTTCTAGAGTGGAAAAAAAGGTCATTTACATTAGGAAAAGGTTTACATCTACAAACTATCCTTTCAAAAAATGTGAATAACATGAACAAACTGAAAAAATAAGTGTAATTTTAACAATATTATGGCTCCGTTTATCATTTACACATGTACATTATAACGGACAGATCACAGTGGATCTACAAACACACTAAACATTTAATAACAGACAGAATATTGTTAAAATTGTACTTGCTTCTCTTAAGACATTTCAGGTTATTCACATTTTTTGGCAAAATTATACTTTGTTTTAGTGTAAATACATGAAAATACTGACATTTACAAAGAGAAACATTTACAGTTGTCATTATTTCTATGTTCTTATGATAGTATTAGACTGGTCTGACCCATTTGAGATTGAATTGTTCTGAATGTGGAACCTGAACTAAAAGGATTGTTCATATGTTAGTGTAATTTTTGCATTTCACAAATTCATCCCAAGGGCCGGACTGGACCATTTGGAGGGCCGAATTTGGCCCCCGGGCCGCATGTTTGACACCTGTGCTGTAGACGAAAATAACAACAACAGTCCATAATATTATTAGCTAGTTAAACCACAGCTTAGCATTAGCTTTTACGTCCTCCTTTTTGACAAAAGGTGCCAGTTCTAACTTATGTCAACATGCTAACAAAGATGTCAGCTAAGTTCTGTTATTTTTTATTTACTTATTTAAAGTAATAAGAATAACACTGTTGTTTATTTATTGATTGATTAAGGGGAAATGGGAGGGATTAAATGGGTCATTCCAGAATTGGAGGACATTTTATGTCCCACCCATCAAATTTTAAATAATCCATGTACAAAATACTAAAACATGGAGTTTCTGTGTAAATTTACTCGTCCTGAGACCAAATCTAAAAAAACTGGGAGAAAAGAATGTTTGTAAATAGTTTTAAAAATACCAAATAAGTCTGGAGTACCCCCTAAAATGCCATTTTTCACTTGTCCCAACCCCCTGATGACCAAATTGAATCTCAAATAAAACGGTTAAAATGAAATTTAAATCTCTTTTTTTTGGTATGACTAGTTTCATTGGTGTCTCTTGTAATTGCGGGAACATTTTTTTAAATAAACATAATGTTTTAAATAATAATTATTATGCATGGAACCTGTGTCCCACAACATGCACTCAACCCTGTTACCCATAACCTTTTAGCATGGCAGAAGAAGAAGAAAGCAGTGAATCACATGATATGCTGGAACTGACATCATCAAACAGTCTTCCAAAAGAATGGGTAGAGCAAAGGTATGTCCTCTCTTCTATTTTTCATATTTTCATAAGATTGTGAGCCTTGATTGAATGTCTCACTCTACCTCACTCAACCCTGTTACCCATATTAATTGGGTAAGACAAATTCTGTTTGATTTTTTCTTTACTTATTTACATAAGTAAGTGTGTCCTCTTGGTCAGCAGTAACAGCTAGCTAAGTAGCTAGCTTCTATGTCTGAGAAAAAGCTAACATTAGTCTGGATTTACAACCCTGTTACTCACAACCCTGTTACCGTTATTAGAGTAACAGGGTTGCATCTCCTCCAGTTTACTCAGACTTTACAAACTATTATTTATGGTTCCAGTCAATAATTTACATTATCTGAGATAGAATTTAGTTCATCTACATATTGTAAACACATTCCTGAATTTTCCAGACTACTGTTTCCTTTTATTTCCTAATGGTAGTCCAAATAGATTATGGTTGCAGCAGCTACCCTGATGGGATTCTTAACTTGACATAAATCAAACTATATATAAACAATGAGTTACAATTCATAATAGGGGACACTAAATTAAGTTAGATCATTTTTTTTCTTACAGCGTGGCCCACCATTGAGTGCTGCTGAAAAGCAGAGATGCCACCGTGCCAAGTGTGATGCTGATGTACAGAGGAGACAACAGTGTTTACTAAAAGAAAGACAGAAATGAAGGAAAGATGGAGAAACAGGAAAGAAGTTGCTTCAAAAAGACCGCAGTGAGAGAGGACAGTGTGCCCAACCAAAAAAGTGGAGAGAGGCTCATAAGAGGAGGAAAGCCAGGAGAACGTTACCTGAAGGGTTAATAATGGGGGGGGGGGCTTAATATCAAATACCATATTAGCCCTGAGTTTCTGATGCAACAAGATGTTCTAAGCACTCCCGTGTAATTTTTTTTAAAATTTTCATCCAAACCCCCCCTACCCTGAAAATTACTTTTTTAACTCTGAAAATTGCAACTTTCCCAGCTTCTTCACTCTTTTGTCCGGTGCAGTGTATAAATCTGTTCATGATGGGACAGTTCATGATCTTATAAGTGCCAGATTGTATCGTAAGAGTACTTTGTACAGTGAAAAGTCTAATGTCAAGGTCATGTTGTAGGTTAAAGGTCACCAAAATGCCTAGTTTTTTTTTTTTTTCAAAAATTCATACCATTCTGACATTTGATCAAATCTGTCCTCAGTTCTGTTCCTCTGGTTTCCTGGTGGGACCCCCCAAGGCCTTTGGCCCTTTCAAGACACAGTACAGACTAAATATTAAAACATGTACTTTACATTTGAATTAGCCACCATTAGTGTGGAGGAAACACTAGCACACATTTAGGAAGGAATCACCAACACTTCATTCATTCATTCATTTTCTGAACCCACGTTCTCCTCACTAGGGTCACAGGGGCGGAGCCTATCCCAGCTACTGATGGGCGAAGGCGGGGTTCACCCTGGACATGTGACCAGTTCATCACAGACTGAACATATAGAGACAACCACTGTCACATTCACACCTATGGGTGATTTAGATGAACCAGTTAACCTATCAGAGCATGTGTTTGGATGGTGGGAGGAGCCAGAGTACCCGGAGAGAACATGCAAACTTCACACAGAAAGGTCCCACCCCCATGGACTGGTGTTAGAATGGAACCCAGGACCTTCTGTCTGTGGGGCACCAGGTCTATCCACTGCACCACCCACAACAGGACATATACATGTAAATGTCAAAGTCATATAAAACTACCTTTTGTTCTTTTTTTCATGTCTGTGTGGAGAATACATGAGTGAACAGTTCTGTTTAATGTGTCTGACTGAATGTCAGTTGTTTGTGGTCAGTAGATGTGTTCTGAGGAGAGAACCTGAGCCCAACATTTGGAAGAACCCACATTAACAGCTTCATTCCATCAAATATGCATTTGGACCATTTGGGTGACCTTTGACCTATAATTTGACCCTTGACACTACACCTTTTTTAGTGCAAAGCACTCTGAAGACATGACATGTCTGACAAAAAAACATTTAAGGCCCAGCATGAGCAGACTGTTACATTGTACTTCATCAAAAGTGAAGAAGGTTTGAAAGTTTCCAAAAACCCCATGTTTTCAGGGCTGAAAAAGTCATTTTCGGGGTAGGGGGTAGTTTTTGGATGAAAATTAAAAAAAAAAAAATACACAGGAGTGCTTAGAACATCTTGTTGCATCAGAAAATCAGGGCTAAAGTTGAATCTGAAAAATTTCTTGAAATAAGCCCCCCCCATTATTATTATTATTATTATTATTATTATTATTATTGTTGTTTTTTTTTGTTTGTTTGTTTGTTTTTTTGGGGGGGGGTTGTTATTTGAGAAACAGTGCTGACAGAAAGTATTAACAGTTATTCAAAGAATACTTTGGTGTCTTGAGCATTTGTCACTTTTATATAATGATCTATAATCAGAAATAATGTAGCTGTTACTTCATACAACCCTGTTACCCTACTTTCAACCCTGTTACCATATCTTTTTAATTGAAAATAATCATAAATTACTTTCTTAGCTCAAAAGTGTTCAATCCATTGTCCTTTAAAGAGTTTATGTAATTATATGCAACATGTGTCAGAGTAAATATTGTAAAATAAATACTGAAATTGTTAAAGTGAAACATGCCACTATTGAAAAGTTGGCCGAGACAGATTTTGAAAGTTGCTAAAATTAATTTAAATCAAGTCATATGTGAAACCAAATGGTTATTCAGAGAGAATGTTACTTTCTTTACTTAATGGAAAAGGAATTACATTTAAGAAATTAATTAATGCACTTTTTTCAGGTTCCTTAGTGTTGGTAACAGGGTTGCACCAAGTATTACAAACACCAAATAAATCATGTAATAAAAATTGTACCATTGATGTGTAAGCTGAGCCAATCAAGCCTTTGATAGTTTATTACCTATTATTGATGAATATATAATGGAAAATTAGAAAAGTGAAGGTTTATTTTTCAAGAATTTTGAAGCCCAAATGTCCTCCAATTCTGGAATGACCCAAATAAGTGTTTCCCACTCCTTTTTGAATATGTAAATAACACTAAAATTGTATTACCTATGTCCTTTGTATAATAAAATAAAATAAAATTTGTTTTTGTTTGGATTGTCTTATGTTGATAATTTGTTTCAGGTATTTTCTTTTGTTGGTTTTATAGTATTTTTTTTATGCCTGAAATAAAACATCCATTCAGTCAACAGTTTATTTTTATGTTTGCACACACTTACATTTCCATAACCAGGTTTGGAACAGGTTAACCAGGCTGCGTTATTGGGTTACCAGCAGGAGCCTGTTGCACAAGGGTCTAATAAATAGAGTAAAGGAAGCAAACTTCAGTGGGTTGTTTTCCATCTGAAATGGCAGTAAAAAAAAAAAAAAAAAAAAAGTCTCACAGATGAGATCATGTTTACGGAGCCCGGGAAGGGACATGAAGAAAAAAAAATGTATTGCGTTATAACGCAATAGTTCAAAAGTATTACGTTATAATGCAATAGTTTTTGCGTTATAACGCAGTCGTTTTTGCACTGGGATCTGCATTCTGGATGGGACCGTGTCAGCTCTGACACACCTGTACCTGCAGGCCTGTGTCCTGTGCATGTGCAGTTCACATGACCGGAACTCTTTCATTATTGGTCTGATCGGAAAAATTCCAACAGTTTCTGAAACCTCAGACTCTGTGCTTTATGGACATTCTCAGGTCAATGTGAAAATTTCACGGGCACCCGTCCTAGAAGCCGCAAAATAAGCCACTCGGTGACTGGGAACGCACACAGCAGAGCGGATTCACGAAGCGGAGAACCGGAGCGCACAACGGAGTGGAGAACGGATTAGATCTAGTGTTGGAAAATGTAGAACAGACGGACATCCACAGTTCCAAGACCCCCTGGTTTACGGATGGATCTGTGACCAAAGGAGTGACTGATGGAGCAACATGTGAAGAAGAAAGGTAAAGTTCACCCAGTTCCATTTAGTGGACTGTCCACAGGACTGAAGCACTGTCTGCTTTTTCTGTGCAGTTTTTACTGGTTTTACTTTATTGTTTGTGTAAACTGAGGCTGATACTGCATGGTGGTTTTAGAGAATAAAGTAGGAACCATGTAGAATCTGTGTTAGTTTGGAGTATGTTGGACTTTCTGTGCATACAAGTGTGCGTGACACTCTACAAAATAAGAGCGCATGCGCTGATGTTCGGTGACTTTTTTTCTTCAATAGTACAATTTGACCTTGTCTTGTTTGTCTGATACATTGTTCTGTGTGTGTTCTTTTTCCATGTGTCCACCGGAAGTTACATTCAAGGATGAAGAGGGAGAAGCCACGGTGATGAACAAAGACTGTGGAGATGAGAGCAGAGACTGAAGACTGTCCACACACAGATGAAGGACGGAGGAAGAGACTGAGGATGAGTTCAAAGGCCACAGACAGTGAACACATCCACAGGAGGACGGACTTTTACCACAGACAGTGAACGCATCCACAGGAGGACGGGCTTTTACCACAGACAGTGAACACATCCACAGGAGGACGGACTTTTACCACAGACAGTGAACGCATCCACAGGAGGACTGACTTTTACCACAGACAGTGAACACATCCACAGGAGGACGGACTTTTACCACAGACAGTGAACGCATCCACAGGAGGACGGACTTTTCCCACAGACAGTGAACGCATCCACAGGAGGACGGAGTTTTACCACAGACAGTGAACGCATCCACAGGAGGACTGACTTTTCCCACAGACAGTGAACACATCCACAGGAGGACTGACTTTTCCCACAGACAGTGAACACATCCACAGGAGGACTGACTTTTCCCACAGACAGTGAACACATCCACAGGAGGACTGACTTTTCCCACAGACAGTGAACACATCCACAGGAGGACTGACTTTTCCCACAGACAGTGAACACATCCACAGGAGGACTGACTTTTACCACAGACAGTGAACACATCCACAGGAGGACGGACTTTTACCACAGACAGTGAACACATCCACAGGAGGACGGACTTTTCCCACAGACAGTGAACACATCCACAGGAGGACTGACCTCAGGTGTGCACAGACTCTTTTCCATGTTCAGACTGGGCCATAGGAGCACTGCCTGGATCAGAGCTGTGAACTGACACAACTGTTTGTGCAGAACCATGAACATGAAGGAACTCTGCAGACACAGAACAGACAAATGCCCTGTTTGTTGGGGGTAAAACACCCGTAGAGTTTGCATTTTTACCCTGTTTTTGCAATAAAAGGCAAATACTCACACGGTTTGTTGTAAATACTTTTTATACTTTCAAAGTTCATATTTAACTTTCAAATCTTGTATCCATGTGTCATTTCAGTGTTTTTCTGCTAAAACTAAAAAAAAAACAAGAAACAAACTAATTCAGTTTTTGTGTTTTTCATCAGTTTAAACTGTTATTACTGTAGTAAAACAAACTGTGACTGCTATATTGAACGTTCGAAGTGTTCTGCAAAAATTGACAAAAGGACTCAAAGTATATTTTCTGACCTTTTTATGATCAGAATAAGAAAACCAGTCCAGGTGGACCATCTGAGGCTCAGGAGTAGAAAGGATTTGAATCCAGTGCACACATCCTCCTTCTCATGTGCAGATCATTCACACTCTGCACATCCACCTGGATCCATGAAGCTGCACACAAACGTGAAGCTGAGCAAATAGGAATTTCATTCAGAAACCGTTGGAATTTTTCCGATCGGACAAATAATGAAAGCGTTACGGTCATACTACACAGGACAGGGGGGCGTGTCAGACCTGGCACAGTCGGACCTGAACTGGACCACAACGGATTATGTACGGACCTCAAGCAAAAGAGAGCATACAGTATATGATTGTGTTGTAATGCAAAACTATTGAGTTATGACGCAATACTTTTGTGTTATAATTTTTATTTTTTGCATGTCCCTTCCCGGGCTCCGTAGGGCTCCATACATTTTCATGTTTTCTAAAAAAAAAAAAAATCTGATAATTTTCATGGATGGGCTATAATAATTCAGTCTTCTTATCAGTTCACATTTGTTGGACCAGACATGTTTTACACTTCATTAGAATACCTGGGAAAAGTTACATTGTCCAGAGTCAGAATTTATTTGATAAAGGATAAAAAAAAGAAAGAAAAAAGAGGTGGAAACCATGTCAGGTCAGAAAAAAAAAACTTTTTTGCAAGATTCAGAAAGTTTTGTGGAAAACCATTAATTTAATTTCAATGCATTACTTTGCAAAACTCCTGCTGTTGCTCGTACAGAGCAGTGAAAAAAAAGCAGTTTTGAAAGGACTGTTCCAATGGATGAAGGCAACCAGAAGAGTTGGTGAAGGTCCTACATTTGAAGGTTGCATTACCAGCCCTTCTACTGTTTTATTTTATTTTATTTTATTTTTTTACTATTTCTTCTACATCCTAAGCAAGGGTCAACTACCACAGCTTGTAGCTGAAGCCAGTATTTAAAAATCTTAAAGTATACAAACACTGACAGCCACATGAGGATGACTTCCATCACACTGGACGTGGAGTCATTCTGCTCTGATTCCCTTTATGTGACCCTCTATGTAGTCAGTATACTGATGATGCTTTTGTAAAGTTTCCTCTGTTAACAAGATTTTAGGGTTAATATAAGGTTCTCATGTGTACCATGCAGATGAGGACTGTGACGGGTCAGATGCTTCGGTGTTTACCATTTGATGTGTCAGTAAATTAGCAATAGCCTGGACCAGGGGTGGCCAACCTGTGGCTCATGGACCACATTTGACTCTTGGGTCCTTCTCAAGTGGCTCCATGTGGCTTTGTCAAAAAACATGGAAACACAACTTTTTTTTTTTTTTTTTTACATTCTGCCATTATTCCCACAACTGTAAAGTTATTCTGACGTTATGCAGTTATAAAAACATAGACTACTCTCCAAATGAATTGAAAAGTAGTAGTAGTAGTAGTAGTAAAGCTAGATTACTTTTTATTTGATGACACTGAAGGTATTCATCTGTTTACTCAGTTGCAAAGAAAGCATTCACATACCAGTCAATGTTTGCTCCACAACACAGTAACGACACATTTCACTGTTCCTTTAGTTTAGTTCTGTCATTTATTTGTAGTTCTGGACATGCACTGAAACTTTGAGTTAGGTAAAACACAGAAGGATATCTTTTGGTTCGAGGCAGATTTTTTTTTCTATTTCTATCCTAAAGTGGGTCTTTAGAAAGCAAAAGCTGCAGACCCATGGCCTGGACCGTGTAAGACTCACTTTGGCTCCAGAAGACACAGGTGATGAGGACCAAAATGGAAGAATGAGGCCTCAAACCAGTGGCCTGGTGCACTTCTTTATACGGTGGGCATAGTTTAATTAGCGCTGGGCTGTCCAATGGTACTGAATATGAAGGGAAAAAACATCCAGCCTTCATTCCTTGTTAAAGATCTGCTCCAAAATGTGAGAGTGTCGTCCTTGGCCGGTGCCCAACCCTTCCACCACGGTTCATGAAAACTGGTGCAGAGGTTTTTATGTAATCCTACTGATAGACAAACACGTGATTGCTTATGTATGACCTTCATTCCAGATGCAATTCCATTAATGTTTTTTATGAAGCTCTTTCCAGAAGTGTTCAACAAAAGCAGCAAATTAAAACAGACCAGTTATTCAATTACCAGATGACCAAACGAGACAACAAAACGCAGCAAGAATATTAACAGGAAAAGAAATGTCTTTAAAAGGAAATAGGAGATTAAAACACATCTAAATTAAGGGGAGGCTCTCTTTAAAAGTACTTTTTAGAGACAGACTCAGCCGACCTGATTTTCTCAGATCAATCATTCCAGATCCTCCGGGTTCTGACTGTTTCTACCGAATCCTCTTTAGTTTTCAACCGGACCGTCGTCTGGATAAAAGCCTGACAGCTCAGTTCTGTACAGTCTGGAGTCGATCAATAGAGTTTTGGCTCCGATGAGGAAGAAAGACCACTGCGGTAATCCAGGCATGAGGAGATGAAGGCGTGTACTGCATGCAACGTTTCCTATTAAAGCAGTACATCAGCAACCTGAACTTCAGAAGGAAAAAACACTTCCAATAATGTGCAATAACACTGCACTATTTATTTAATATTTATTCGAGTATAAATGCACCATTTTTATATAGACTTGAGTTCATAGATACACATTCTGGGATACAACGGTACAGGTAGCCCACGACTCAGTCCCTAACTCGGTTTTTGGGCCATGGTTTTGGTACGTTTGGTGCGTAAAGAGAAGAGTTTTGTTTTTGTTTTTTTCTCCCAAAATTCTATTTTTATTTTGCCCTGAAAACTGAATTCCACAGTAGGAACAAATTATATCACTGTACTGCATAAAATAACACTTTCTGAACAATTGCGATGCTACTAGTACAGGCACAGAATCCAAATGCAGAACTCAGAGGCAAAAAATAAAGTTCAAGGGATTTATTTGTCTCTGAATGTACAAACAGGTGGATAATGAGAATGAGTGACACAATCTTGAGGACAATGGTTGGTGAAATCTTCTTCGGATCCGTCCTCCGGGCTGAGGACGTGAACCCTTTGCGCAGCTCGGTTACCAGAGCCGGTTTCCCGACTAGGGAAAAGCAGAAGGAGGTCAGGGACGGAAACAGGTCATACACGGGAAAGCTAAAAGACGGGCAACAGGACATAAGAGAAAGACAAACTCATGTACCAATTAGTCAGGCAGGACGGTCAAAACCAGGAAGGCAGATGAGGCAGACAAAACCCACAGGGAGCAGGAAAAACCGACAGACAAAACCCACAGGGAGCAGGCAAAACTGACAGGAAGCAGACAAAACCCACAGGGAGCAGGCAAAACCCACAGGGAGCAGGCAAAACTGACAGGGAGCAGGCAAAACCCACAGGGAGAAGGCAAAACCGACAGGCAAAACCCACAGGGAGCAGGCAAAACCGACAGGCAAAACCCACAGGGAGAAGGCAAAACCGACAGGCAAAACCCACAGGGAGCAGACAAAACCGACAGGGAGCAGGCAAAACCCACAGGGAGATGGCAAAACCCACAGGGAGAAGGCAAAACCGACAGGCAAAACCCACAGGGAGCAGGCAAAACCGACAGGCAAAACCCACAGGGAGAAGGCAAAACCGACAGGCAAAACCCACAGGGAGCAGACAAAACCCACAGGGAGCAGACAAAACACACAGGGAGCAGGCAAAACCCACAGGGAGCAGACAAAACACACAGGGAGCAGGCAAAACCCACAGGGAGCAGACAAAACCGACAGACAAAACCGACAGGGAGCAGACAAAACCGACAGGGAGCAGACAAAACTGACAGGGAGCAGACAAAACCCACAGGGAGCAGACAAAACCCACAGGGAGCAGACAAAACACACAGGGAGCAGGCAAAACCCACAGGGAGCAGACAAAACACACAGGGAGCAGGCAAAACCCACAGGCAAAACCGACAGGGAGCAGGAAAAACCCACAGGCAAAACCGACAGGGAGCAGGCAAAACCCACAAGGCAAAACCGACAGGGAGTAGGCAAAACCCACAGGCAAAACCCACAGGGAGTAGGCAAAACCCACAGGGAGCAGACAAAACCCACAGGGAGCAGACAAAACACACAGGGAGCAGGCAAAACCCACAGGCAAAACCGACAGGGAGCAGGCAAAACCCACAGGGAGCAGACAACACCCACAGGGAGCAGGCAAAACCCACAGGGAGCAGGCAAAACCCACAGGCAAAACCCACAGGGAGCAGACAAAACCCACAGGGAGCAGGCAAAACCCACAGGGAGAAGACAAAACCCACAGGGAGCAGGCAAAACCCACAGGGAGCAGACAAAACCCACAGGGAGCAGGCAAAACCCACAGGGAGCAGGCAAAACTGACTGGGAGCAGGCAAAACCCACAGGGAGAAGACAAAACCCACAGGGAGCAGACAAAACCCACAGGGAGCAGATAAAACCGACAGACAAAACCGACAGGGAGAAGACAAAACTGACAGGGAGCAGACAAAACCGACAGGGAGCAGGCAAAACCCACAGGGAGCAGACAAAACCCACAGGGAGTAGACAAAACTGACAGGGAGCAGACAAAACCCACAGGGAGCAGACAAAACCGACAGGGAGCAGACAAAACCCACAGGGAGTAGACAAAACTGACAGGGAGAAGGCAAAACCCACAGGGAGCAGACAAAACCCACAGGGAGCAGACAAAACACACAGGGAGCAGGCAAAACCCACAGGGAGCAGACAAAACACACAGGGAGCAGGCAAAACCCACAGGGAGCAGACAAAACCGACAGACAAAACCGACAGGGAGCAGACAAAACCGACAGGGAGCAGACAAAACTGACAGGGAGCAGACAAAACCCACAGGGAGCAGACAAAACCCACAGGGAGCAGACAAAACACACAGGGAGCAGGCAAAACCCACAGGGAGCAGACAAAACACACAGGGAGCAGGCAAAACCCACAGGCAAAACCGACAGGGAGCAGGAAAAACCCACAGGGAGCAGGAAAAACCCACAGGCAAAACCGACAGGGAGCAGGCAAAACCCACAAGGCAAAACCGACAGGGAGTAGGCAAAACCCACAGGCAAAACCCACAGGGAGTAGGCAAAACCCACAGGGAGCAGACAAAACCCACAGGGAGCAGGCAAAACCCACAGGGAGCAGACAAAACACACAGGGAGCAGGCAAAACCCACAGGCAAAACCGACAGGGAGCAGGCAAAACCCACAGGGAGCAGACAAAACCGACAGACAAAACCGACAGGGAGCAGACAAAACTGACAGGGAGCAGACAACACCCACAGGGAGCAGGCAAAACCCACAGGGAGCAGGCAAAACCCACAGGCAAAACCCACAGGGAGCAGACAAAACCCACAGGGAGCAGGCAAAACCCACAGGGAGAAGACAAAACCCACAGGGAGCAGGCAAAACCCACAGGGAGCAGACAAAACCCACAGGGAGCAGGCAAAACCCACAGGGAGCAGGCAAAACTGACTGGGAGCAGGCAAAACCCACAGGGAGAAGACAAAACCCACAGGGAGCAGACAAAACCCACAGGGAGCAGATAAAACCGACAGACAAAACCGACAGGGAGAAGACAAAACTGACAGGGAGCAGACAAAACCGACAGGGAGCAGGCAAAACCCACAGGGAGCAGACAAAACCCACAGGGAGTAGACAAAACTGACAGGGAGCAGACAAAACCCACAGGGAGCAGACAAAACCGACAGGGAGCAGACAAAACCCACAGGGAGCAGGCAAAACCCACAGGCAAAACCCACAGGGAGCAGACAAAACCCACAGGGAGCAGGCAAAACCCACAGGGAGAAGACAAAACCCACAGGGAGCAGGCAAAACCCACAGGGAGCAGACAAAACCCACAGGGAGCAGGCAAAACCCACAGGGAGCAGGCAAAACTGACTGGGAGCAGGCAAAACCCACAGGGAGAAGACAAAACCCACAGGGAGCAGACAAAACCCACAGGGAGCAGATAAAACCGACAGACAAAACCGACAGGGAGAAGACAAAACTGACAGGGAGCAGACAAAACCGACAGGGAGCAGGCAAAACCCACAGGGAGCAGACAAAACCCACAGGGAGTAGACAAAACTGACAGGGAGCAGACAAAACCCACAGGGAGCAGACAAAACCGACAGGGAGCAGACAAAACCCACAGGGAGTAGACAAAACTGACAGGGAGAAGGCAAAACCCACAGGGAGCAGACAAAACCCACAGGGAGCAGACAAAACACACAGGGAGTAGGCAAAACCCACAGGGAGAAGGCAAAACCGACAGGCAAAACCCACAGGGAGCAGGCAAAACTGACTGGGAGCAGGCAAAACCCACAGGGAGAAGACAAAACCCACAGGGAGCAGACAAAACCCACAGGGAGCAGATAAAACCGACAGACAAAACCGACAGGGAGAAGACAAAACTGACAGGGAGCAGACAAAACCGACAGGGAGCAGGCAAAACCCACAGGGAGCAGACAAAACCCACAGGGAGTAGACAAAACTGACAGGGAGCAGACAAAACCGACAGGGAGCAGACAAAACCGACAGGGAGCAGACAAAACCCACAGGGAGTAGACAAAACTGACAGGGAGCAGGCAAAACCCACAGGGAGCAGACAAAACCCACAGGGAGCAGGCAAAACCCACAGGGAGCAGACAAAACCCACAGGGAGCAGGCAAAACCCACAGGGAGCAGGCAAAACCCACAGGGAGAAGGCAAAACCGACAGGCAAAACCCACAGGGAGCAGGCAAAACCGACAGGCAAAACCCACAGGGAGAAGGCAAAACCGACAGGCAAAACCCACAGGGAGCAGACAAAACCGACAGGGAGCAGACAAAACACACAGGGAGCAGAAAAAACCCACAGGGAGCAGACAAAACCCACAGGGAGCAGACAAAACCCACAGGGAGCAGGCAAAACCCACAAGGAGCAGACAAAACTGACAGGGAGCAGGCAAAACCCACAGGGAGCAGGCAAAACCCACAGGGAGCAGACAAAACCAACAGACAAAACCGACAGGGAGCAGACAAAACTGACAGGGAGCAGACAAAACCCACAGGGAGCAGACAAAACACACAGGGAGCAGACAAAACCCACAGGGAGCAGGCAAAACCGACAGGGAGCAGGCAAAACCCACAGGGAGCAGACAAAACCCACAGGGAGCAGACAAAACTGACAGACAAAACCGACAGGGACCAGACAAAACCCACAGGGAGCAGGCAAAACCGACAGGGAGCAGGCAAAACCCACAGGGAGCAGACAAAACCCACAGGGAGCAGACAAAACCGACAGACAAAACCCACAGGGAGCAGAGAAAACCCACAGGGAGCAGGCAAAACCCACAGGGAGCAGACAAAACCCACAGGGAGCAGACAAAACCCACAGGGAGCAGGCAAAACCGACAGGGAGCAGGCAAAACCCACAAGGCAAAACCGACAGGGAGCAGGCAAAACCCACAGGCAAAACCCACAGGGAGTAGGCAAAACAGACAGGCAAAACCCACAGGGAGTAGGCAAAACCCACAGGGAGCAGGCAAAACCGACAGGCAAAACCCACAGGGAGCAGGCAAAACCCACAGGGAGCAGGCAAAACCCACAGGGAGCAGACAAAACACACAGGGAGTAGGCAAAACCCACAGGGAGCAGGCAAAACCCACAAGGAGATGACAAAACTGACAGGGAGCAGGCAAAACCCACAGGGAGCAGGCAAAACCCACAGGGAGCAGGCAAAACCCACAGGGAGCAGACAAAACCGACAGACAAAACCGACAGGGAGCAGACAAAACTGACAGGGAGCAGACAAAACCCACAGGGAGCAGACAAAACCCACAGGGAGCAGACAAAACCCACAGGGAGCAGACAAAACCCACAGGCAAAACCGACAGGGAGCAGGAAAAACCCACAGGCAAAACCGACAGGGAGCAGGCAAAACCGACAGGGAGAAGACAAAACCCACAGGGAGCAGACAAAACCGACAGGGAGCAGACAAAACTGACAGGGAGCAGGCAAAACCCACAGGCAAAACCCACAGGGAGCAGGAAAAACCGACAGGGAGCAGGAAAAACCCACAGGCAAAACCGACAGGGATCAGGCAAAACAGACAGGGAACAGGCAAAACCCACAAGGCAAAACCGACAGGGAGTAGGGAAAACCGACAGGCAAAACCCACAGGGAGCAGGCAAAACCCACAGGGAGCAGACAAAACCCACAGGGAGCAGACAAAACCCACAGGGAGCAGACAAAACCGACAGGGAGCAGGCAAAACCCACAGGGAGCAGACAAAACCCACAGGGAGCAGACAAAACCCACAGGGAGCAGGCAAAACCCACAGGGAGCAGACAAAACCCACAGGGAGCAGACAAAACACACAGGCAAAACCGACAGGGAGCAGGAAAAACCCACAGGGAGCAGGCAAAACCGACAGGCAAAACCCACAGGGAGCAGACAAAACCCACAGGGAGCAGACAAAACACACAGGGAGCAGACAAAACACACAGGGAGCAGGCAAAACCCACAGGCAAAACCGACAGGGAGCAGGAAAAACCGACAGGGAGCAGGAAAAACCCACAGGCAAAACCGACAGGGAGCAGGCAAAACAGACAGGGAACAGGCAAAACCCACAAGGCAAAACCGACAGGGAGCAGGCAAAACCCACAGGCAAAACCCACAGGGAGTAGGGAAAACCGACAGGCAAAACCCACAGGGAGCAGGCAAAACCCACAGGGAGCAGACAAAACCCACAGGGAGCAGACAAAACCGACAGGGAGCAGGCAAAACCGACAGGGAGCAGACAAAACCCACAGGGAGCAGACAAAACCCACAGGGAGCAGACAAAACCGACAGGGAGCAGGCAAAACCCACAGGGAGCAGACAAAACCCACAGGGAGCAGACAAAACCGACAGGGAGCAGGCAAAACCCACAGGGAGCAGACAAAACACACAGGCAAAACCGACAGGGAGCAGGAAAAACCCACAGGGAGCAGGCAAAACCGACAGGCAAAACCCACAGGGAGCAGACAAAACCCACAGGGAGCAGACAAAACCCACAGGGAGCAGGCAAAACCCACAGGGAGCAGACAAAACACACAGGGAGCAGGCAAAACCCACAGGCAAAACCGACAGGGAGCAGGAAAAACCGACAGGGAGCAGGAAAAACCCACAGGCAAAACCGACAGGGAGCAGGCAAAACAGACAGGGAACAGGCAAAACCCACAAGGCAAAACCGACAGGGAGCAGGCAAAACCCACAGGCAAAACCCACAGGGAGTAGGGAAAACCGACAGGCAAAACCCACAGGGAGCAGACAAAACCCACAGGGAGCAGACAAAACACACAGGGAGCAGGCAAAACCGACAGGGAGCAGACAAAACCCACAGGGAGCAGGCAAAACCCACAGGCAAAACCGACAGGGAGCAGGAAAAATTCCACAGGGAGCAGGCAAAACCCACAGGGAGCAGGCAAAACCGACAGGCAAAACCCACAGGGAGCAGACAAAACCCACAGGGAGCAGACAAAACCCACAGGGAGCAGACAAAACCCACAGGGAGCAGGCAAAACCCACAGGGAGCAGACAAAACCCACAGGGAGCAGACAAAACCCACAGGGAGCAGACAAAACCCACAGGGAGCAGACAAAACACACAGGGAGCAGGCAAAACCCACAGGCAAAACCGACAGGGAGCAGGAAAAATTCCACAGGGAGCAGGCAAAACCCACAGGGAGCAGGCAAAACCGACAGGCAAAACCCACAGGGAGCAGACAAAACCCACAGGGAGCAGACAAAACCCACAGGGAGCAGACAAAACCCACAGGGAGCAGGCAAAACCCACAGGGAGCAGGCAAAACCCACAAGGAGATGACAAAACTGACAGGGAGCAGGCAAAACCCACAGGGAGCAGGCAAAACCCACAGGGAGCAGGCAAAACCCACAGGGAGCAGGCAAAACCCACAGGGAGCAGACAAAACCGACAGACAAAACCGACAGGGAGCAGACAAAACCCACAAGGAGATGACAAATCTGACAGGGAGCAGGCAAAACCCACAGGGAGCAGGCAAAACCCACAGGGAGCAGACAAAACCGACAGACAAAACCGACAGGGAGCAGACAAAACCCACAAGGAGATGACAAAACTGACAGGGAGCAGGCAAAACCCACAGGGAGCAGGCAAAACCCACAGGGAGCAGGCAAAACCCACAGGGAGCAGACAAAACCCACAGGGAGCAGGCAAAACCCACAGGGAGCAGACAAAACCGACAGACAAAACCGACAGGGAGCAGACAAAACCCACAGGGAGCAGACAAAACCCACAGGGAGCAGACAAAACCCACAGGGAGCAGACAAAACCGACAGGGAGCAGGCAAAACCGACAGACAAAACCGACAGGGAGCAGACAAAACCCACAGGGAGCAGACAAAACCCACAGGGAGCAGACAAAACCCACAGGGAGCAGACAAAACCCACAGGGAGCAGGCAAAACCCACAGGGAGAAGGCAAAACACACAGGGAGCAGACAAAACACACAGGGAGCAGACAAAACACACAGGGAGCAGGCAAAACCCACAGGGAGCAGACAAAACCGACAGGCAAAACCCACAGGGAGCAGGCAAAACCCACAGGGAGCAGACAAAACCCACAGGGAGAAGGCAAAACCCACAGGCAAAACCCACAGGGAGCAGGCAGAAGATAAAAATCAAGATGGCAAAAACGGGTCAAAAACAGGAAGTCAGACAAACAGACAAGATCAGAACGCTGGTAAGTATCTACAAGAGAATACAAACTGGTGTCTGAACAAGGGAAGAGACTGGACTTAAATACACAAAAGGGAGGGAAGACAACCAGACACAGGTGGCACACATCAGGGCGGAGTCAGGTAATCAGGGAAAAGGTGAACACGATGAGGGAAAGGAAGTAAAGACGACAGACACGACACATGAGGGAAAAACGAACAAAATAAAACAGGAAGTGACAAACAACACAAAAGACAGACAAACCCAGACTAACGTCTGGTTGCAGGCTTGACAACAATAGAACCCTTTCTTAGTCCTTGACTAATTGTATACAGTCGTATAAAACAGACACGTGCACACATAAGGTTCGAAGGGTTTTTATTAAAATAAACAAGTTCCTGTTCTGCATGAGGATGTACATGAAAACAGCAGCATAAATGATCTAGCGTACGCATAAATGATCTATGGTACACATAAATGATCTAGTGTACACATAAATGATCCAGCGTACACATAAATGACCTAGCGTACACATAAATGATCTAGGGTACACATAAATGATCTAGGGTACACATAAATGATCTAGCGTACACATAAATGATCTAGCGTACACATAAATGATGCAGCGTACACATAAATGATGCAGCGTACACATAAATGATCCAGCGTACACATAAATGATCCAGGGTACACATAAATGATCCAGCGTACACATAAATGATCCAGCGCACACATAAATGATCCAGCGTACACATAAATGATGCAGCGTACACATAAATGATCTAGCGTACACATAAATGATCCAGCGTACACATAAATGATCTAGGGTACACATAAATGATCTGGCATACACATAAATGATCTAGCGTACACATAAATGATCCAGCGTACACATAAATGATCTAGGGTACACATAAATGATCTAGCGTACACATAAATGATCCAGGGTACACATAAATGATCTAGGGTACACATAAATGATCTAGGGTACACATAAATGATCCAGCGTACACATAAATGATCTAGCGTACACATAAATGATCAAGCGTACACATAAATGATCTAGCGTACACATAAATGATCTAGCGTACACATAAATGATCCAGCGTACACATAAATGATCAAGCGTACACATAAATGATCCAGCGTACACATAAATGATCCAGCGCACACATAAATGATCCAGCGTACACATAAATGATCTAGGGTACAAATAAATGATCCAGCGTACACATAAATGATCCAGCGTACACATAAATGATCCAGCGTACACATAAATGATCCAGCGTACACATAAATGATCTAGCGTACACATAAATGATCTAGCGTACACATAAATGATCCAGCGTACACATTAATGATCCAGCGTACACATTAATGATCCAGCGTACACATAAATGATCCAGCGTACACATTAATGATCCAGCGTACACATAAATGATCTAGGGTACACATAAATGATCCAGCGTACACATAAATGATCTAGGGTACACATAAATGATCTAGCGTACACATAAATGATCCAGCGTACACATAAATGATCCAGCGTACACATAAATGATCCAGCGTACACATTAATGATCCAGCGTACACATAAATGATCTAGGGTACACATAAATGATCCAGCGTACACATAAATGATCTAGGGTACACATAAATGATCTAGCGTACACATAAATGATCCAGCGTACACATAAATGATCCAGCGTACACATAAATGATCCAGCGTACACATAAATGATCCAGCGTACACATTAATGATCCAGCGTACACATAAATGATCTAGGGTACACATAAATGATCTAGCGTACACATAAATGATCCAGCGTACACATAAATGATCCAGCGTACACATAAATGATCCAGCGTACACATAAATGATCTAGCATACACATAAATGATCCAGCGTACACATAAATGATCCAGCGTACACATAAATGATCTAGGGTACACATAAATGATCTAGGGTACACATAAATGATCCAGCGTACACATAAATGATCCAGCGTACATATAAATGATCTAGGGTACACATAAATGATCTAGCGTACACATAAATGATCTAGCGTACACATAAATGATCTAGGGTACACATAAATGATCTAGCGTACACATAAATGATCCAGCGTACACATTAATGATCCAGCGTACACATTAATGATCCAGCGTACACATAAATGATCTAGGGTACACATAAATGATCCAGCGTACACATAAATGATCCAGCGTACACATTAATGATCCAGCGTACACATAAATGATCTAGGGTACACATAAATGATCCAGCGTACACATAAATGATCTAGGGTACACATAAATGATCCAGCGTACACATAAATGATCCAGCGTACACATAAATTATCGAGGGTACACATAAATGATCCAGCGTACACATAAATGATCTAGGGTACACATAAATGATCCAGCGTACACATAAATGATCCAGCGCACACATAAATGATCCAGCGTACACATAAATGATCTAGCGTACACATAAATGATCCAGCGTACACATAAATGATCCAGCGTACACATAAATGATCCAGCGTACACATAAATGATCTAGCGTACACATAAATGATCTAGGGTACACATAAATGATCTAGCGTACACATAAATGATCTAGCGTACACATAAATGATCCAGCGTACACATAAATGATCCAGCGTACACATAAATTATGCAGTGTACACATAAATGATCTAGGGTACACATAAATGATCTAGCGTACACATAAATGATCCAGCATACACATAAATGATCCAGCGTACACATAAATGATCCAGTGTACACATAAATGATCTAGCGTACACATAAATGATCCAGCGTACACATAAATGATCTAGGGTACACATAAATGATCTAGCGTACACATAAATGATCTAGCGTACACATAAATGATCTAGGGTACACATAAATGATCCAGCGTACACATAAATGATCTAGCGTACACATAAATGATCAAGCGTACACATAAATGATCTAGCGTACACATAAATGATCTAGCGTACACATAAATGATCCAGCGTACACATAAATGATCAAGCGTACACATAAATGATCTAGCGTACACATAAATGATCTAGCGTACACATAAATGATCCAGCGTACACATAAATGATCCAGCGTACACATAAATGATCCAGCGCACACATAAATGATCCAGCGTACACATAAATGATCCAGCGTACACATAAATGATCTAGGGTACAAATAAATGATCCAGCGTACACATAAATGATCTAGCGTACACATAAATGATCTAGGGTACACATAAATGATCTAGCGTACACATAAATGATCCAGCGTACACATAAATGATCCAGCGTACACATAAATGATCCAGCGTACACATAAATGATCAAGCGTACACATAAATGATCTAGCGTACACATAAATGATCTAGCGTACACATAAATGATCCAGCGTACACATAAATGATCCAGCGTACACATAAATGATCCAGCGCACACATAAATGATCTAGCGTACACATAAATGATCCAGCGTACACATAAATGATCCAGCGTACACATAAATGATCCAGCGCACACATAAATGATCCAGCGTACACATTAATGATCCAGCGTACACATAAATGATCTAGGGTACACATAAATGATCCAGCGTACACATAAATGATCTAGGGTACACATAAATGATCCAGCGTACACATAAATGATCCAGCGTACACATAAATGATCCAGCGTACACATAAATTATCGAGGGTACACATAAATGATCCAGCGTACACATAAATGATCTAGGGTACACATAAATGATCCAGCGCACACATAAATGATCCAGCGTACACATAAATGATCTAGCGTACACATAAATGATCCAGCGTACACATAAATGATCCAGCGTACACATAAATGATCCAGCGTACACATAAATGATCTAGGGTACACATAAATGATCTAGCGTACACATAAATGATCTAGGGTACACATAAATGATCTAGCGTACACATAAATGATCTAGGGTACACATAAATGATCTAGCGTACACATAAATGATCTAGCATACACATAAATGATCCAGCGTACACATAAATGATCTAGGGTACACATAAATGATCCAGCGTACACATAAATGATCTAGCGTACACATAAATGATCAAGCGTACACATAAATGATCTAGCGTACACATAAATGATCTAGCGTACACATAAATGATCCAGCGTACACATAAATGATCAAGCGTACACATAAATGATCTAGCGTACACATAAATGATCTAGCGTACACATAAATGATCCAGCGTACACATAAATGATCCAGCGTACACATAAATGATCCAGCGCACACATAAATGATCCAGCGTACACATAAATGATCCAGCGTACACATAAATGATCTAGGGTACAAATAAATGATCCAGCGTACACATAAATGATCTAGCGTACACATAAATGATCTAGGGTACACATAAATGATCTAGCGTACACATAAATGATCCAGCGTACACATAAATGATCCAGCGTACACATAAATGATCCAGCGTACACATAAATGATCTAGCGTACACATAAATGATCTAGCGTACACATAAATGATCCAGCGTACACATTAATGATCAAGCGTACACATAAATGATCTAGCGTACACATAAATGATCCAGCGTACACATAAATGATCAAGCGTACACATAAATGATCCAGCGTACACATAAATGATCCAGCGCACACATAAATGATCCAGCGTACACATAAATGATCCAGCGTACACATAAATGATCCAGCGTACACATTAATGATCCAGCGTACACATAAATGATCTAGGGTACACATAAATGATCCAGCGTACACATAAATGATCCAGCGTTAGGGATAAAAAAAAAAAACTAAACTAAACACTGAATATAAGCTTCTGAAACTGTGACTGTTGTGAAAGAATATTAGACACTGCTGTACAGTGTACAAATACAGCCGTAGAAAAAGATGATGGTGCATTTACACAAAGTCAAAGTGGCTGGAGTTCAATCCTCTGCTTTGTTCAAATAATGAAATGTTTGGATTTTATACTCGAGGAAAAGTATTACACTGCAAATTCTCTACTACAAGTACAAGCCAAACCCTTATATATGTATTTATGCAGATGTACAGAAGTATTATCTGTAAAAGGATCAAAAGTACAAGTAAAATGGGCCCAGGATGATTTTTTACCCCGCCCCCCAGTATTGTTCTTGGTTCGGTTTGTTTGTTTGTTTGTTTGTTTGTTTACACTGTAGCAGAAAAACTATTGTTTGAATTCATCCCAAATTGGGTTTAGAGATTGCCAGTGACCAAGAATAGATGTGATTACATTTTGGGAAAAGTAGGTCAAAGTTATTAAAAAAAAAAATAAAATTATGCATTTTTATTAAAATCTTGTTTCTTCTCATTTACTTATAAATGGTCAAAATTCCAAATGTCTATAAAACATCAGTTTTGTTTCAGTTTACTTCAAACACCTGCCACATATATAGACAAGGAAATTGATACCAGTTGTAACTTTTTGTTCTACACGTGGTATTTTAAGGACAATAGTCCCATAAAATAGAGATCTTTAGCTAAAAATGAGCCCACTTGATAAATGATGTGTCCAAATTTACTTTTTCATGTTGATGTTCGCTTTCACTGGATCAGACCCAGAAGCTGTTTCTACCTGAAACTTGTATTTTTACCACTGTGCATATTCACATATGTAGACTGGATCTAAATACAGACACTAACAAATGTATATGTGTGGACATTAGAACTATTGAACCAACAGACCTCATGTTGGATTAGGACTTCTACACAGTACTGTAAACATCAGTAGCTGTGGTTGTGGCTGTATATGTGAATATGCACAGTGGTAAAAATACAAGTTTCAGGTAGAAACAGCTTCTGGGTCTGATCCAGCGAAAGGAAACATCAACATGAAAAAGTAAATTTGGACACATCATTTATCAAGTGGGCTCATTTTTAGCTAAAGATCTCTATTTTAATGGGACTATTGTCCTTAAAATACCACGTGTAGAACAAAAAGTTACAACCAATATCAATTGCCTTGTCTATATATGTGGCAGGTGTTTGAAGTAAACTGAAACAAAACTGATGTTTTATAGACATTTGGAATTTTGACCATCCCTGATCTGACAGCAAAAGTGGATGTTTTATTTTGAAACTCACCAGGATTATTTCAGCCTGACATGGAACACTTGATGGGTTGTGGACCACCAGGTCTGGTGATGTCAGCAGTAAACCAGCGTCAATAACAACTGAAGAGTCTCACACTACATTCATGGTCTTCATTGAATAAACTTCTAGTTCTGAGGAGTTTAATGACCATTTGCACCGTCGGAAACATCGGCATTGAGTCTGACAGGCTCTGACACCGTCCCAAATACAGGTTTTCATGCATTCACCTGCTCCATCCTTACATGTATTTAATTTTATTCTATTTTTTTTGTTCAATGGTTCATCTTCTGTATCTTCGCTGTGCTTTTCTACTGTTACTGATTACTCACATGCAAAAACCCAGTGATACAGGTGTGACGCAGGTTTCTAACTATGACATCTATGTGTGTATTGTGTCTGTTTTGACTGAATGGTCATGTTATTAAATGGCTACAAAAGCTTAAAGCTGCAACGTATCTTTATCAGCTGCTTTGAAATGTCATAAAACCGTATCCACTAAACTACAACTACTGACTATTTCTGCAGTTCTTTTCAGTTCCTTGTGTCCATAAAGGGCTTTATTCCCTCCTGATTGTTTGTGCTTGAGCGTAAAAAGGAAGCGGTAACTCAAGGGTTTTGCAAAAACCCTTCTGCGCTGAAATAGCTGCTACACAGACACTGCTCTTATTTGCAAATGCTTGCAAAAGGCAGCGGAAATCTATCTGGAAGTGAGTTTTTGGCACCACACCAGGATGCATAACAATGAAAATAGTTCCCAGATGCAGAAGTAGAGAAAGGGGTGGCACGCCGCAATGCTCCGATCATCCTAAAGTGAAAAAATATACAACATGTTTGCAGCTTATGGTGGAGAGTGCACTGGAAAATGCAAAGGTTTAGAAGTTTTAGGAGGTAAAAACACACTGATCTGATCGGCCTAAACCCGGACTGTCAAACTCATGTTCTTTCCGGGGTCACGTTCAGGCTATGTTCACACGTAGACGGGTATCTGTGATATCATTTACATGACAACGACGGCCACAGCACCAAAAACGATGGCTTCTGAAAACGCGTTTCTAAAAATATTTCAGCAAATCTTCATTTTCGCATTTGCATGTAAACAAGGGGAAACGGAGATCTTGGAAGGATGTCACAGTTTTGCGTCACATGTGCGAAGTACATGTGACACAAGTACATGTGGCTGGTACTTGATGGTCTCCCCACACTGCCATCTACAGGCTTGACATGCTCTTGACAGTGTAGATATACGGGGCTGTGAAAACGAAGATTTTTCTGAAAATGGTCAAGTGTGCACAAGGTATTTTTGAAAATGAAGAGGGGGAAATATCTGTTTTTCAAAATAGCCAACTATGTGTAAACGTAGCCTTAGCCCAATTTGATCTCCAGTGGGCCGGACCAGTAAAATAAGAGCATAATAGCATATAAATAATGACAATTCCTAATTTTTCCTCTTTGTCAATGTAAATATTTTCATTATTTAATTTTTTTTTTTTTGCACTAAAACAAACTCTCCAAACAAAAAGATGTGAATAACCAGAAAAGACAGAAAATTATCCCTCAGCATTTGTACATGTGCATTATGGATCGGATCTACAAATGCAAAAAACATTTAGAAAAAGGCAGAATATTGTTGAAATTGCACTTTATTTTCTTTAGACATTTCAGGTTGTTCATATTTATTCAGGTTATTCACAGTTTGTTATTAAAGAATAGTTACTAATGTAAATATTTTTATAATTTAATGTTATTCTTTGTACTAAAACAAAGAGAGACATTTGGAGTTGTCGTCATTTATAAGTATACAGTAAGGTTTTTTTCACATTAAACCAACAGGAAAATTTGGAGCCATTATTTCCAGGTTATTATGTTATTATTTTACTGGTCTGGCCCGCTTGAATTCAAAGTGGGCTGAATGTGGCCCCTGAAAACTGAGTTTGACACCCCTGTTAGGGACGTTTAGGAGGTACAAACACACTGATCTGATGGGTGTAAACATATGACAGCTGTGAACTGAAGACCCTGGCGCTAAAACAACTGACGTCACAAAAAAGTCTGTTCAAAACATTCCAAGTTGAAGCTGATTTTTCAAAGGGACAGTGCATATTAATAAACACAATATTTTGCACAAATTTACTGATTAGGTGGAGTTAGTTAAACAAATACAACATGTTTAATTGTCCACTACTGTTAACACCGGCGTCTTGTGTTTAACTTCCATCTCCTTATTGAAATTCCACTCGACTTCTCTCAACCACTCTCTTGTGGTTGAAAATTTCATCTGATGTCTGTGAAACACCAACTACTAAACGCATCTAAATTAAATGTGGCGAGTTGAAGCCTGCAGAACCATCAATGTGGGCTCCCGGAGGCTTTCCTAATTGTATTGAATGCAGAAATGAGTTTAGTTTTTTGTTTTTTTTCCGTCTGGGGCGGAGCTGCCGGCGTTCAGCTCAGTTCATAGAAGCCGGTGCTGAAGGTGAGGGTTTCTCACCCTCGGCTGCGTTAATCCTTCTAATCTCCTCTGTCTGGAAATAGCCTGGGTTATCTGCAGATCGATGGCTGCAACATCCATCACCACCTGCATAATGAAGGGGGGGGCAGCGGCCAGGACCACTTCTACATTAGCCTTAATGGGCTGTGTTTGCAGGGGATGAATGGCCACTGTGGAGGCATTATGGAGGCTCTGCCGCTGTTGTATGACTCAGACTTTATTTCATGGCGTTACAGCCCTCCCTCCCTCCGAAAGCAAAGACTCTAATGTCACTAAAGCGGCGACGAACACATAATCAGATTGAATTCAACTCTTTACATCAGACCACAGGCCAAAAACAACATCCTGAAATGTGATTATTGGACACTAAAGGAGATAAATCCCCTTTACACAGCCTGTCCAAAGAGGGAATTTTCCACCTTTATCCCGCTCGCTGTTGCGTTTATGAAGGTATAAACACAGACTGAATGCAGGGTTGTTCCATCCATCGTTTATGCACCGGTGAAGGCAGCGATAGAGACGGGAAAAAAAACAGGAGTCGTGCCAAAAACTGATTGCATCACCCAGTTTAGATCCATGTCCAGGTGCTTCTATCAGATAAAACATGTAAATACACATCACTTACGTCAACAGTGAGGGTACGGAGGTGTGAAACCTGAGCACTTGTTGCTAACAAATAAGGTTTAATACCGGTTGAAGTGTCTTTGAGCTGGAAATTGAACCTCAAGTTGCATCCAGTCAGTTTTCAGTGGTGAATGTGACAGATTACAAAGTATTTCAGTACATTATGGCTGTACAGATTTTAAGTGTCTGCTGATAAACTGACTTTCATTGTTCCTGTGACAGCAACAATAAACTTCTATTCTATTCTGTTCCATTCTGTTCTATTCTATTCTATTTTTAAAAGTACGTTTCCCATGTTTAATATCTAACATGTGGGTTGAATAAAAACAGAAATGATCATTATTCTTATGACTCTGCATTATTTGCTCTTATTATTTGCATTATTTCTTTCAGTGTACAGTAGTTAACAGTACATTTAAAAAATCTTTGATGAGACCATTAACTAACTGTTAATGTTAGCTAATAAAGACGCTACGGTCTAAAACGTGTGTGATTTGGTGAAGATGAAGACGAGAACAGAAAATACAATTATCTACATGTATTGTTCTTTAACACTAGTGTGCTTCTAATATTTCTACAGTGTATTTACATGTTGTTGTAGATGCTGATATTTGAAGACTAGATCCATGTGCCATTTCCTTCGATGCAGTGACAGGTTTTCGTAACTTAAATATATTTTACTTTTCCTTGCATTTTCCATCCAACTGAATATGAAGCCTCTTTTACTACACTGTGTTTGATTGTTAGTATACTTTTAATCATTCTATTTGCATTTTCACACCTACTGTCATATCAGAGCTTTTGAACATTATTTCATTGTTTTTAACTAAGTTTTTAAACAATGACATATAATAGATAATAATACAGTTTTTATTTAGAGTTTTTATTTTACTACCCAAATGCACCACTGAATGGCACAAGAAATAATTCCTCCTGTGGTTTTCATATTAATTAAATCCAACTACATGATTTTTAATACGTTTCACTTAAGTTTTTATTGAAATTGTATAAACACATTAATCAGCAAAAACAACAAAAAGTGAACAAACAAACCTTGCTTGGGTACACTACATGACCTTACATCCACATTATTCTGTCCTTCCATCATTCTGGGTTCTGTAATTACTCCATTTATTATTATTGTAGTCGCACTTTGTGAATTATTTTTTTACCATTGTACATGTTCCTTCAATAATTCTGATCCACTGGTCCTTTGTTGGTGGTTCTGTCTCTTAATAGAGTGTTTATATATATATATATATATATATATATATATATATATATATATATATACACACACATATATACACATATATACATATATATATACAGGGTGGGGAAGCAAAATGTACACTGAACATTTAGTTGTTTTTTCTCAGCAGACACTACGTCAGTTGTTTTGAACCCAAACATATACTGATGTCATAATCATACCTAACACTATTATCCATACCTTTTCACAAACTTTTGCCCATATGAGTAATCAGGAAAGCAAACGTCAAAGAGCGTGTGATTTGCTGAATGCACTCGTCACACCAAAGGAGATTTCAGAAATAGTTGGAGTGTCCATAAAGACTGTTTAGAATGGAAAGAAGAGAATGACTATGAGCAAAACTATTACCAGAAAGTCTGGAAGACACTATTAAAGAAGAATGGGAGAAGTTGTCACCCCAATATTTGAGGAACACTTGCACAAGTTTCAGGAAGCGTGTGAAGGCAGTTATTGAGAAAGAAGGAGGACACATAGAATAAAAACATTTTCTATTATGGACATTTTCTTGTGGCAAATAAATTCTCATGACTTTCAATAAACTAACTGGTCATACACTGTCTTTCAATCCCTGCCTCAAAATATTGTACATTTTGCTTCCCCACCCTGTATATATATATATATATATATATATATATATATATATATATATATATATATACTACTACTACTACTTTTATTGTTTTACTTGAATGGTGCAACTGTAGCACACAATTATTTCCACCTGGGATTAATAAAGTATTCTGATTCTCTTAATTGGTGAGGTGAATAAATACAAGCACTATCACATATCCTTAGTATTGCATTGTACATATTCTTACAGCCTGTTGTTTGTATTTTCTACACATCCTACTGTGTTTAAGTCTGATATTGTTATCTTTATTTGTTTATTTTAGAGCTCACTAAACTGTAAATGTGCCACCACCTCACATCCTGATATTAAATTAACTTATATCTAAAGCAACTATCAGAGAAAACATCTGAATATTTTACAATGTATATGGATAAATCTGACAGATGGAAGACGACAGCAGCTAAGTGTGAGGTTACATGTAGAGGACTGGTTGGAAATCCCTGTATTATATGTTTCTTCGATGTTTATTTCCCTCTGTTGAACAGGATGGTGTCGTATTTAAAACAGAGTCAATGTCAGAGGACGAGGCCGGCGTTTCATCATGTGGAGGAAAAGGATCAGGTCTTTGCAGATTCTCACCCTTTGACCACTTCAAGGTAAGAACTGTAAAACGGAGGCTTTTCAGATCCAGCAGCTGCAGAACAGACGTGTGCACCGAGGCAGACGCTAGGTTGCATCATGGTCTGATACTCCCAACGCCGCCTTACATCACCAGACCTCAGCTCTTTGTGTTTAGTCCCAGACATTTACGTCATGTTTAGTGTCATGATGCAGTTTGAGAGCATTAAAACACAGACAGACCAGGCACTCAGACCTCAGTTTAACAGGTAACACAGCAGCAGACCAACAGCAGAGCACTGTCTCCATCTGCTGGTCAACAGAGGAAACTACAGCGCAGTAAAAGTCCAGGTTCAGTCTGTGCTCCAGGCCAAACGAAGAAAACGACTGCAACAACATTTACAATTTATAGTACATCCTGATACAAATAAAGGTTATGCACAAAGCATCTTAGAGTTTCTGAAAAAGAGCAGGAGAAAAGAAAGAAGTCTAATGGAAAAAGTAAGAGAAATAACAAAAGTCTGGATTACATTGTGAATTTAGAATTTTCGAATCAATTCTGTCCAATATCAAATAACTGAAATCACATTAAAGCTGGTCAATAAATTGAAGTAACATTAACAACTACCAGTTTGTGACTTGGCATTGAACTTAAACTTAAACAGGAATGAATTAATACTTTATCTTTAAATAAAAGGCGCATTTACTGAATAAATCAGGCTGATATGAACAATTATTAACTTCAAATAAACATATTTAAATGATTTATTGACGAAACTCAAACCAAATTCAGTAGGAAATAGGTCTAATGATATAATATGGAATACACTTTAACACGGCAAATGAAGGAAATAAGAAGTTTTAGCTTCTTTTAGTAATTTTAAAGTCAGTAGTTTCAGCTACTCTGAATTAGCACCAAATTTAGCATTTTTCTGAGGATAAAATTTTAAAGTCTTTTTCTTAAGTGTTTTAGTTTGATGGGACTTTGTTGAATGAATGAATGCATAAGCAAATAAATGTCTTGAAAAAGGAATACAATGATCTAAAATTATCTAAGTACATGTTGATTTGATCTTAAGCTTTACTACAGATACAAATCCCCAGGTGCTCATTTCTGTCAAACATTTAGTAAATCTAAAGCTAAAGTCTAATCAAAAGTAAAACTAATAATAATATAAAACACATGTTAAGTCGACAGAACTATTAGGGCTCAGTAACACGGTAATAGTCAGATTGTGTAAATGTAATAATATAGTCATATCATACAATTACTGATGTACTGGCAACGTAATGACTCCAGTATTAATCAATAACAATTATTGGAATAAAAATGATAACAACCATATTTCAGTGCTGAAATTCTTCATCCCTTATGTTACAGCTGTTCCAAAAGTGTTACTGTTGGTTATTTAAGGATTTTAAATATACTCAGTCATATTATGTGTCCCTTTGTTTCCATAATTTTAAGTAATTCTCATTTCTGTATCAGTGTGACTTTCATCTTTATTTATTTATCATATGGCAAAGTATTGATAATTACAGCATGTCTATGATCAGATCTATGTGTTTCATTCTCCATTCTGTGTTATTTATGTCTTTGTTTCATTTTATTCTTGTATTTTCTTCTTTTTCTTTATTACTATTATTTATTTATTTATTCTTACAGTTAATCATCAGTCATCTGTATCGGTTTCCTAAATCTCTACTCGTATAGAATTATTTAGCATAAGTAGAGTTCTCACAGGATTTGCAGAATGTGAACTTTGTTAATTTGGGAAAAATAAAAAACACATCTTAAATGAATCCCAGAGGATGAATAATGACAAGATTAAACGTATGGATGAATAAGGTTAAAGCTCATCAAAATATAATCATTGGATGAGTTCAACAGAAAGAATGAGACAAGATAATGCCAAAGTTTTTCCTGCATATTTCATGTAGTCATTTAAAAACAGTTTCTAAGCTTCAGTTTTTATCAGATTTGTTCATTTATCTGATTTCACTTTGACTGAAAAAGAAACAAAATCAAAGAAGTGATAAGAGAAAGAATCTTCAGTTAGTTAAATCTGAACTAAAGTTCTTCTTTAGCCTTAATTTTAATTAAAAGTTAGTTTTTTCTTAAAACTTGTGATAAATTTGGTCATGAATTTAAAATGATCTAATTAAAAAAGGATCCTTTAATAATTCTGAACTAAAAAAAAAATGAAAGTTACAAAGAAGGACATATTACAAAATACGTAATTATCAAGTAAAAGTTAAAGTTAAGATCTAAATGCAGACTGAATGTGAATCATGTTCATCTTTTATAGAGTTAATAAACGTCTGTTGTCATGATGTTGTTATTATTATTTTATTATTAATATTATTCAGTTTCTCAGTCGGTTACAGGTGTAGAGAGAGATCTGTTTGGTCAAAAATATGGAGGAAAGAACAGATTCAGTTAGTTTATATGTAGGAGGTGACAGTAATGAAGAAGAAGAAGAAGAAGAAGGAGAAGAAAGAAGAAGAAGAGGGGGTGATGAAGAAGAACAAAGAGGAAGGAGATGAAGACAAGAGAGAAGGAGGAAGAGGCAAAGTAAAGGAAGACAAGGGGGAAGGAGGAGGTGATGAAGAAGACGAAAGAGGAAGAAGGAGGGATAGAAGGAGGAGAAGAAGTAGATGAAGAAGTAGAAGGGGAAATATGAAGAAGAACAGAGGGAAAAAGGCAAAGAAGAAGACGAAGAAAATGGGTAAGGAGGAGGTGAAGAAGAAAGGAGGAGGGGAGGAGGCAGAGTACAGGAAGAAGGAGAGGAAGGGGGAGGAGGAGGGGGATGAAAAAGACAGAAAAGACTGAGGAAGAGGAGAAGAAGAAGGAGTAGAGGAAGAAGTAGAGAGGGAGGAAAAGATGAAGAAGAGAAGAAAGAGGAGCAGGCAAAGTAGAAGAAGAAAAAATGTAAGGAGGAGGTGATGAAGGAGAAGAAGATGGGGGAAAAAAGAGATGAAGAAAGAGGAAGGAGGAGGAGTAGAGGAAGAGAAGGGTAAAGAGGAGGTGGTGAAGACAAAAAAGTAGAAGAGAAAGAAAAAAGAGGTGGTGGTGGTGGTGGTGGTGAAGGAAAAAGGAGAAGGAGAAAAAGAGGAGAAAAAAGTGGTGGATATGGAGGAGGTGATGATGGAGAGAAAGAAGGTGGAAGAGGAGGAGGTGATGGAGAGAAAGAAGGTGGAAGAGGAGGAGGTGATGGAGAGAAAGAACCTCCTCTAAAGCTCTTCTAAAACTCCTCTAAATCTCCTTTAAAACTCCTCTAAACCTCCTCTATAACTACTCCAAACCTCCTCTAAACCTAATCTAAACTCCTCTAAAGCTCCTCTAAACCTCCTTTAAACCTCCTCTATAACTCCTCTAAACCTCCTCTACAGCTCCTCTAAACCTCAGCTAAAGCTCCTCTAAACCTCAGCTAAAGCTCCTCTAAACCTCATCTAAACCTCCTCTAAACTTCCTCTAAACTCCTCTAAAGCTCCTCTAAAGCTCCTCTAAACCTCAGCTAAAGCTCCTCTAAACCTCCTCTAAACCTCATCTAAACCTCCTCTAAAGCTCCTCTAAAGCTCAGCTAAACCTCCTCTAAAGCTCCTCTAAGGCTCCTCTAAACCTCCTCTAAACCTCAGCTAAAGCTCCTCTAAAGCTCCTCTAAACCTCATCTAAACCTCCTCTAAACCTCCTCTAAACCTCAGCTAAAGCTCCTCTAAACCTCAGCTAAAGCTCCTCTAAACCTCCTCTAAAGCTCCTCTAAACCTCAGCTAAAGCTCCTCCAAAGCTCCTCTAAACCTCCTCTAAAGCTCCTCTAAACCTCAGCTAAAGCTCCTCTAAACCTCATCTAAACCTCCTCTAAACCTCCTCTAAAGCTCCTCTAATCCTCATCTAAACCTCCTCTAAAGCTCCTCTAAACCTCTTCTAAACCTCCTCTAAACCTCAGCTAAAGCTCCTCTAAAGCTCCTCTAAAGCTCCTCTAAACCTCAGCTAAAGCTCCTCTAAAGCTCCTCTAAACCTCATCTAAACCTCCTCTAAAGCTCCTCTAAACCTCCTCTAAAGCTCAGCTAAAGCTCCTCTAAACCTCCTCTAAAGCTCAGCTAAAGCTCCTCTAAACCTCCTCTAAACCTCAGCTAAAGCTCCTCTAAACCTCCTCTAAACTTCCTCTAAAGCTCCTCTAAACCTCATCTAAAGCTCCTCTAAACCTCATCTAAACTCCTCTAAAGCTCCTCTAAACCTCAGGTAAAGCTCCTCTAAACCTCATCTAAACCTCCTCTAAAGCTCCTCTAAACCTCCTCTAAAGCTCAGCTAAAGCTCCTCTAAAGCTCCTCTAAACCTCAGCTAAAGCTCCTCTAAAGCTCCTCTAAACCTCATCTAAACCTCCTCTAAAGCTCCTCTAAACCTCCTCTAAACTTCCTCTAAACCTCCTCTAAAGCTCCTCCAAAACTCCTCCAAAGCTCCTCTAAACCTCCTCTAAACCTCATCTAAACCTCCTCTAAAGCTCCTCTAAACCTCCTCTAAACCTCAGCTAAAGCTCCTCTAAACCTCATCTAAAGCTCCTCCAAACCTCCTCTAAACCTAATCTAAACTCCTCTAAAACTCCTCTAAAGCTCCTCTAAACCTCATCTAAACCTCCTCTAAAGCTCCTCTAAACCTCATCTAAAGCTCCTCTAAAGCTCCTCTAAACCTCAGCTAAAGCTCCTCTAAACCTCCTCTAAACCTCATCTAAACCTCCTCTAAAGCTCCTCTAAACCTCCTCTAAAGCTCAGCTAAAGCTCCTCTAAACCTCAGCTAAAGCTCCTCTAAAGCTCCTCTAAACCTCATCTAAAGCTCCTCTAAACCTCCTCTAAACTTCCTCTAAACCTCCTCTAAAGCTCCTCTAAAGTTCCTCTAAACCTCCTCTAAAGCTCCTCTAAACCTCATCTAAACCTCCTCTAAAGCTCCTCTAAACCTCAGCTAAAGCTCCTCTAAACCTCAGCTAAAGCTCCTCTAAACCTCATCTAAACCTCCTCTAAAGCTCCTCTAAACTTCCTCTAAAGCTCCTCTAAACCTCCTCTAAACCTCATCTAAAGCTCCTCCAAACCTCCTCTAAACCTAATCTAAACTCCTCTAAAACTCCTCTAAAGCTCCTCTAAACCTCAGCTAAAGCTCCTCTAAACCTACTCTAAACCTCCTCTAAACCTCAGCTAAACCTCCTCTAAAGCTCCTCTAAACCTCCTCTAAAGCTCCTCTAAACCTCAGCTAAAGCTCCTCTAAACCTCATCTAAACCTCCTCTAAACCTCCTCTGAAGCTCCTCTAAAGCTCAGCTAAAGCTCCTCTAAACCTCCTCTAAACCTCAGCTAAAGCTCCTCTAAAGCTCCTCTAAACCTCCTCTAAACTTCCTCTAAAGCTCCTCTAAACCTCATCTAAAGCTCCTCTAAACCTCCTCTAAACCTCATCTAAACTCCTCTAAAGCTCCTCTAAAGCTCCTCTAAACCTCAGCTAAAGCTCCTCTAAACCTCCTCTAAACCTCATCTAAACCTCCTCTAAAGCTCCTCTAAACCTCCTCTAAAGCTCAGCTAAAGCTCCTCTAAACCTCAGCTAAAGCTCCTCTAAACCTCCTCTAAACCTCATCTAAACCTCCTCTAAAGCTCCTCTAAACCTCCTCTAAAGCTCAGCTAAAGCTCCTCTAAAGCTCCTCTAAACCTCAGCTAAAGCTCCTCTAAAGCTCCTCTAAACCTCCTCTAAACCTCCTCTAAACTTCCTCTAAACCTCCTCTAAAGCTCCTCCAAAGCTCCTCTAAACCTCATCTAAACCTCCTCTAAAGCTCCTCTAAACCTCAGCTAAAGCTCCTCTAAACCTCATCTAAACCTCCTCTAAAGCTCCTCTAAACTTCCTCTAAAGCTCCTCTAAACCTCCTCTAAAGCTCCTCTAAACCTCCTCTAAACCTCATCTAAAGCTCCTCCAAACCTCCTCTAAACCTAATCTAAACTCCTCTAAAGCTCCTCTAAACCTCATCTAAACCTCCTCTAAAGCTCCTCTAAACCTCATCTAAAGCTCCTCTAAAGCTCCTCTAAACCTCAGCTAAAGCTCCTCTAAACCTCATCTAAACCTCCTCTAAAGCTCCTCCAAACCTCCTCTAAACCTAATCTAAACTCCTCTAAAACTCCTCTAAAGCTCCTCTAAACCTCATCTAAAGCTCCTCTAAAGCTCCTCTAAACCTCATCTAAAGCTCCTCTAAAGCTCCTCTAAACCTCAGCTAAAGCTCCTCTAAACCTCCTCTAAACCTCATCTAAACCTCCTCTAAAGCTCCTCTAAACCTCCTCTAAAGCTCAGCTAAAGCTCCTCTAAACCTCAGCTAAAGCTCCTCTAAAGCTCCTCTAAACCTCATCTAAAGCTCCTCTAAACCTCCTCTAAACTTCCTCTAAACCTCCTCTAAAGCTCCTCCAAAGCTCCTCTAAAGCTCCTCTAAACCTCCTCTAAAGCTCCTCTAAACCTCATCTAAACCTCCTCTAAAGCTCCTCTAAACCTCAGCTAAAGCTCCTCTAAACCTCAGCTAAAGCTCCTCTAAACCTCATCTAAAGCTCCTCTAAACTTCCTCTAAAGCTCCTCTAAAGCTCCTCTAAACCTCCTCTAAACCTCATCTAAAGCTCCTCCAAACCTCCTCTAAACCTAATCTAAACTCCTCTAAAACTCCTCTAAAGCTCCTCTAAAGCTCCTCTAAACCTCAGCTAAAGCTCCTCTAAAGCTCCTCTAAACCTCCTCTAAACCTCAGCTAAAGCTCCTCTAAACCTCAGCTAAAGCTCCTCTAAACCTCATCTAAACCTCCTCTAAAGCTCCTCTAAACTTCCTCTAAAGCTCCTCTAAAGCTCCTCTAACCCTCATCTAAAGCTCCTCCAAACCTCCTCTAAACCTAATCTAAACTCCTCTAAAGCTCCTCTAAAGCTCCTCTAAAGCTCCTCTAAACCTCATCTAAGCCTCATCTAAACCTCCTCTGAAGCTCCTCTAAAGCTCCTCTAAACGTCATCTAAACCTCCTGTAAAGCTCCTCTAAACCTCCTCTAAACCTCAGCTAAACCTCCTCTAAAGCTCCTCTAAACCTCCTCTAAAGCTCCTCTAAACCTTCTCTAAACCTCAGCTAAAGCTCCTCTAAACCTCCTCTAAACCTCCTATGAAGCTCCTCTAAACCTCCTCTAAACCTCAGCTAAAGCTCCTCTAAACTTCATCTAAACCTCCTCTAAACCTCCTCTGAAGCTCCTCTAAAGCTCCTCTAAACCTCATCTAAACCTCAGCTAAAGCTCCTCTAAACCTCATCTAAACCTCCTCTGAAGCTCCTCTAAAGCTCCTCTAAAGCTCCTCTAAACCTCCTCTAAACCTCCTCTAAAACACCCCTTTTTCCTCCCGGTTTCTTCATCTGATCTCATCGTGGCTCGGATCGGACCAGATGCGTCTTGAACAGATGCAGCCTGAGTCTTAAACATCTGGAACTCTCATCCTCCGAACTGCGACGGTCGATAATCGCACACACGATGCCACAAATCCAACTGAATGCACGGGTGCTGGAGGACAGGTTTCCCATAGGGTTGGTGTTGTTGGCCACCAGGGGGCAGCGTTGGTTTATAATCAGTACAAAACACCAGTGGAATGTGCAGCAGAGTCCAGGAGTTTCAGCAGGCTCTGCTGCTCCACACCAACACTATCAGTGACTTTATCCATCTTATCCAAGTTAAATCTGTCATTTACTTTTTATTTTTGACAATACATTAAACTGATGCTCTGAGGAACAGAAGGATATTCAGTTACGCACAAATGTTTTTATCACCTATTTTAGATAGTGACATTAGGAGATGTGTATTTATATGAACACTGTGGAGCAAAACACCATAAGATTTAGTCTGAAGTAATGTAGTTATTAGTAAACTCTGTACAATGTGCAGTTTTTACTTTCTTTTATATATTCACTTGGGGGGGGTCAGTTCTTTTACATATTATAAAATGTCTTGTTGGAGTGGGGTACTACATTTGATGTGATGCAGAAAAAATCAGCGCATATATATTTTGTATGGTTTTCCTGCTTTATTTTTCCAGTATTTTATATTCTGTTTATATTGTATATAATGATTTATAATAATGATCTCTGTTTGATCATTTACAGTCAAATATGAGCTACTGTTAAAAAGTAGAGGTGGCTAAAAGCGACCGTGCATCTTCTTCCAACCACTGCTGCATGTGTCACACGAGTTTTCACATGCCATGTTTCATCATGTTCCATTTATTATTATAAGGTTTTAGACTTTAGATTTAGTTTGGGTTAATTTTTAGAATCTGTTGCTTATTTATATCGGGGGTATCCAACTCATTTTCCTTCAGGAACCACATACAACCAAACATGATCTTAAGTGGGCTGGACCAGTAAAATAATAACATAATAACATATATATGTATATATATATATATATATATATATATATATATATATGTACAGGGTGGGGAAGCAAAATGTACACTGAACATTTAGTTGTTTTTTCTCAGCAGGCACTATGTCAGTTGTTTTGAAACCAAACATATACTGATGTCATAATCATACCTAACACTATTATTATTATTATTATTATTATTATTAAGTTGTCACCCCAATATTTGAGGAACACTTGCGCAAGTTTCAGGAAGCGTGTGAAGGCAGTTATTGAGAAAGAAGGAGGACACATAGAATAAAAACATTTTCTATTATGGACATTTTCTTGTGGCAAATAAATTCTCATGACTTTCAATAAACTAATTGGTCATACACTGTCTTTCAATCCCTGCCTCAAAATATTGTACATTTTGCTTCCCCACCCTGTATATGTTGGTTTTTTGTTTGTTTGTTTGTTTTTTTTTTTTACCCATTTTTCACTTTGTTTTAGTGTGAAAAAAGGAAAAATACATTATGAAAATGTGAATAACCTTAAAAACCATGTATAACCTGAAAATTCTGATGAAAACTAAATACAATTTTAAAAAAGTAATATGACTAAAACATATACACTGTCCAGAGTGAGAGCTAACATGAGGAATAAAGCTGCTCAGTGTATGAATAAATGATATTTATATGGAAAATATCATATGCAGAATCACAACAAGACAGTTTTCGATGCTGTTCTCATTCACATGAGCACAACTGATGTGATTGTTTTTTTTTATCAGATTGTGGTTTTAAAGAAAATCAGACTAAAACAGTTGGAAAATGATGACATAAGCCAGGGGTGTCAAACATGCGGCCCATGGGCCAAAACCAGCCCGTCGAAGGTTCCAATCTGGTCACTGAAGATATGAACACTCAGTAGTGTCAAAGTCATTTTAGTTGAAGGGCCACAGACAGACCAATGGGATCTAATGGAAATAATAACAAGTGGTGCCAGGGACAACAAGCCCCGCCCCTCACACATATTGTAGCTTATTTTGGCATCGATCCAGCTGATGTCATCATGTCTATGTGTGTACTGATGTTAGAATATGGATTACCTCTATGCATGTGCCAAGTTTGAAGTAAACTGAAACAAAATTGATGTTTTATAGACATTTGAAATTTCATTCATTGTAAGTAAATGGAAGAAAAAAAAAAATCTAAAAATTCTTTAAAAAATGTGAACTTTGACCTACTTTTCCCAAAATGTAGTGAGATCTATTCTGGGTCACTGGCAATCTATAAATCCAACTTGGAATGAATTCAACCAATAGTTTTGCTGCTAAAAAGTTAACAACAAACAAAGAAAAAATTAACCATATAGTGAATCATATAGTGGGCGTGTCCTGACATGGCTTTTGCTCATGCTCATTGGCTGGCTTGGACTTGTGAGTGAAAACACACTAACCAGGTGGAAAATGCATGAACGCATCCATTGATTCAGAACAGAACAAACGTATAGATCTGCAAACATCCTCAGTTCTTAAACAAAACTGGTTTCACTGCTCTGATTCTGCAGCTGTAGTTGGAATTAAAGCCCATGCACGATATTCTACGAAACCTTTTCCACTGTATTTTATCCTCATGCACTTTTAGGACTCAGACCTTTTCCAACATCTGCAGATTTACATCCGTGTGAACATGGAAAATGAAGTTAGCAAAACAATGACATCACACTTGACTGGATGCACACAGTGTCTGTCAGTGTTTCTGTCACCACCTTGTTTTGTAACATGACGCCAAGCAGCAGCTCCACCTCGTCGTCTGTCCGCACATATCAATCACATTTTATTCACCTTCCACACCTTGAGCTGATGCCAGAAGTGAAGAAACAGATGTGAAATGAGTAAACAAATAGGTGCTGTTGTTTGGATTTTACACATCAGGTTATCGTTCATACTCAGAAGAATCTGGTCTGACATTTGATGTGTATTTATAGACACTCGATGGACATTTATAGCTGTTTGTGCATGCAGTTTTTCATTTGTGTGAGACATTTTAATGGAACAAACAACCACATTAGGTCTAAAGCTGTGCTAATAAGTGTCTATTTATCGACTGCTGAATGTGTGTCCTTACTTCTATGCAAAAATAAGTCTTGTTTTTGCAGCCTTTCAGCTCATTATTCTGATTTTACTGCTTTTTTTTTTTTTTTTTACTTTACTCTCACTGTTCATTTTGACACAATCTTCCAACAGCAATATGCATCTGTTGTAAATACTAGACAAAAAAACTCCAGTTCAGTCAAATGCATCCAGTATTCTCATCACATCATCTACTCCAGAGCTTCTTTTAACTCTTATCAGTTACATTCAAAAGCCATTTTCAGTCACAATGACCTTAAACCTTTCACCAACAAAACCTAATTAGTTAAGTCCAAGTAAACGTTGGTGTGAAAACAGATGAAATTCCAATGATATTGCCTTCAAAAGACCTGATAGACATAAGGTCACAGCAACCTTGACCTCTGACCTCTGGTCATTAATAAGTTCTTGTACATCTCTGCATCAAAGTGAAGGTTTTTGGTCATGTGTGAAGGAATTCCCTCGAGGTGTTTCTGGGATATTCCGCTTAAAGAAGTGAAAGACACCAGGTCACAGTGATCTTCAGTTCAGTTTCAGTTCAATCTTATGTTACAGTTAATATTTATGGTAAATTTTGCAACATTCGGTAAAGCAATTTTTGATATTTTTTATTAGGGCTGCCAAAAGAATGCACTAATGCAGATTAATCCACCGTCATGATTAATCTGATTAAACATTTTAACACAATTAATCCATCTGCAGCACAGAATGACTCTGAACGTCTCTGGCAACACATTTAGTGCAGTTTGTAGAGTTAGTGTTAACACATGTGCAAATCAAGGTTGTAATAGTTTAGGATTTTTCATTCTAGTTCAGTTTTATTTAGTTTGGACTTTTTTTCCCCTCTAATTCAGTTTGTTTTAATTCATTTTTATAGCAGGTTTGATAGTTTTTGTTGGTTTTCATTATTTTCTAAATGCTTAGTTGTAGTTTAGTTGTAGTTTAGTTTAGTTTTAGTTCAGTTTTAGTTTAGTTGTAGTTTAGTTTAGTTTAGTTTTAGTTGTAGTTTAGTTTTAGTTTAGTTGTAGTTTAGTTTAGTTGTAGTTTAGTTTAGTTTAGTTTTAGTTGTAGTTTAGTTTTAGTTCAGTTTCAGTTTAGTTGTAGTTCAGTTGTAGTTTAGTTGTAGTTCAGTTGTAGTTTAGTTGTAGTTTAGTTTAGTTGTAGTTTAGTTGTAGTTCAGTTGTAGTTTAGTTGTAGTTCAGTTGTAGTTTAGTTGTCGTTCAGCTGTAGTTTAGTTGTAGTTCAGTTGTAGTTCAGATGTAGTTCAGTTGTAGTTCAGTTGTAGTTTAGTTGTAGTTCAGTTGTAGTTTACTTTAGTTGTAGTTCAGTTGTAGTTCAGTTGTAGTTCAGATGTAGTTTAGTTGTAGTTCAGTTGTAGTTTAGTTGTAGTTCAGTTGTAGTTTAGTTGTAGTTCAGTTGTAGTTCAGTTGTAGTTTAGTTGTAGTTTAGTTGTCGTTCAGCTGTAGTTTAGTTGTAGTTCAGTTGTAGTTTAGTTGTAGTTCAGTTGTAGTTCAGTTGTAGTTCAGATGTAGTTTAGTTGTAGTTCAGTTGTAGTTTAGTTGTAGTTCAGTTGTAGTTCAGTTGTAGTTTACTTTAGTTGTAGTTCAGTTGTAGTTCAGATGTAGTTTAGTTGTAGTTCAGTTGTAGTTTAGTTGTAGCTCAGCTGTAGTTTAGTTGTAGTTCAGTTGTAGTTCAGATGTAGTTTAGTTGTAGTTCAGTTGTAGTTCAGATGTAGTTTAGTTGTAGTTCAGTTGTAGTTTAGTTGTAGTTCAGATGTAGTTTAGTTGTAGTTCAGTTGTAGTTCAGTTGTAGTTCAGCTGTAGTTTACTTTAGTTGTAGTTCAGTTGTAGTTCAGTTGTAGTTCAGATGTAGTTTAGTTGTAGTTCAGTTGTAGTTCAGTTGTAGTTTAGTTGTAGTTCAGTTGTAGTTTAGTTGTAGTTCAGTTTTAGTTCAGTTGTAGTTCAGTTGTAGTTCAGTTGTAGTTCAGTTGTAGTTCAGTGGTCTCTTTTCTCTTCTTCTCTGTGCTCCTATTCAAATCAATCCCAGACAGGACTCTGCTGCTTTAGTCTCCATGTTTCCAGGTAGAGTGGGGACCAGAAGACGACTGGAAACCACAAGTGAACACAAGTGACGGAGCAAAAAGTGTCGTATGGAGACAGCACAGAAAACTGAGAGAGACAAAGAAATCCATTGAACATCAGTCTGACATTGACAAAGACCAAAACCAAGGGAATTTGATCCAGAATTTTGATCTGTTTTAGTTAGTTTAGTAAACACACAATACAGTTTCAGTTAGTTATGGTTTTTTCTTTTAATTCTAGTTTTTATTTATTTCAGTTAATGAAAATGTTTTTTTCTAGGGATGTCTGATAATATCGGCCCACCGATATTATCAGCCCGATATTGGCATAAAAATGTAATATCGGTGAATATCGGTATTGGTTTTTTTGCCTATCATTAAAACCGATAAAATAATGCCTTGATTTCACCGGCATTTACCGACGCATAAATGAAGCATTGTTTGTAGATGAAAGAAATGTGCAGTTTTCAAAAGTGTACAGTAGAGTTGCCACACTGTAACAGACTCATGGAGGGAGGGAGAGAAAATACATAAATATGGCATTTTTTCCACAACTTAACTCTTTCTTCGCCAGTGACGAGATTTTCCGTCAGTCCGTGTTTTCACTGTTCTACTGTAGTTGAAGCTGTTGTGGATCGTGTGAATTACTTTCCTTAGTCCAAAAACAAACAATTAAGCAGCTTTTTCGGAAAAATGACGGACCGGGTTTAACGTTTTCACACTGGAGTCTCCGTATCCCATGGCAACGCATCCAGCGTCAGTCACTGAATGAGGAAATGCAGACTGTGCAGGAACCGCACACAGTTTCAAAAGCCTTAAAGATGATTATGGAGACTGATAATTATATATATGATGGAGCTACAGAAGAACCATTAGAGACAGGAACGGAGAAACAGAAGGTGAGAGAGACGGACACGGAACACGGAAACACGGAGCGGCTCAGGTCCGACACGGGGGGGGGGGGGGGGGGGGGGCACGGAGCGACACGGAGAAAATGACAGACAGGAGGAAGAGAGAAGAGACATTTGTAGAGGACATTCAAGGAGAAGACAGACACACAGACATGGGACAGACAAAGGACAGCTAGTGTTCATCTGTTAGAGTGAGTTCAGATTCAGACTGAGGACACAGAACAGATTCAGCTGTAGAATGTCAGCAGGACACAGGGAAGACACTGTGGGATTTGGCTGGAGTAGGAAAGAAATACATATATTCATACACAGATAAATAACTACATGTCCATAGAATTATTTCCAGATCAAACACAGCAGCTGGTCCAACAGGAGGACCTGGTCCAACAGGAGGACCTGGTGCAGCCAAGGAAAGGCCAGAAATCTACAGTATTTAGTGCATTTGTTTCTTTTTTTCTTGAAAATGAGGAATATTGAAGTGTTTATATCAAAAAACTAAACTACTATGTGTTAGACTTATAACTGCTGTATGTAAATGTGATAAGTTTAGAAGGAACCTGGTGCTTTAGAAGATGTTTGGTCTAAAGTTTGGTGTGGGTTCCCCTGACATTTTGTGGAATGATGGGATATCTTAGAGCTGTTTGTTATTATTGTTGTTATTATTATTTTATTTTGTGATTTGGAATACAGTGTTACTGTTTGTAAATGAGAAAGAGTCAAAAATGTAAATAGGAAATCAATTTTATCTTGAAAATCAATATCTTTGGAAAAAAAATGCAGTTTTCTCAGTTTTTTGCTCAAAATTCATTTTTTTTCCTGAAAATGACCAATATTCAAATGTTCATATCTCATGAACAAATGAAGATAGAATAAAATCATTTCTTGTGTTTAAAAGTTGAAGTTCTGTTCTTTCTTTTGATGTATTCAGTGTTCACATACTCCTAACACAACATTTTCAGTCAGCCTCCAAAGATTAGTGAAAATGACCAAACAGGCTGGCGCTGGCTACCACCTCAGTGGAAAATGTTCTGGAGGGAAAGAGTTCAGCTGAAGTATGTGTTCTGTGCACAGACAGAGTTTACATTTAAAAGCCTTGTTGCATTTGAGAATGCATCCAATGGGACATCACAAGAAAATTAGGCATGATGTGTTCATTCCATGCCAGGAGATATGTGATGTTACCTAAAATTAGTTTAATATCCCACATATATCGGCAGCGATATCGGTAGATATTGGAATCGGAAATTAAGCGTTGGACAATATCAGCATATCAGTTTTTGGCAAAAAAGCCAACATCGGACATCCCTAGTTTTTTCAGTTCTAGCTTTCATCATTTCGTTAGTTTTTGTTAACGATAATAACCTTGGTGCAAATGGTCAGTTGACAGACAGCAGAACTGACCCATAAAGATGGAAGACGCTGAACCGTATGTTGGCCGTCTGGATGGAAATATGAGTATGAGGCCACGGCTGAGGAGGGAGAGGGGGTGGTCCAATAACCGAAGCGTTGGCGGTTCGAATCTCGCTCTGTGCCGTTGTGTCTTTGGGCAAAACACTTGACCCACCTTGCCTGCAGTGTCAGTCACACTGGTGTGTGATGGTGGTTGGAGGGGCCGTTTGGCGTCCGTCAGGCTCCCCCCTCCAGGGCAGCTGTGGATACAAAGGTAGTTAACACCACCAGAGGGAGCATGAATCATGGATCAAAAATGTAAAGCACTTTGGGGGCCTTGAAAAGCACTACAGAAATCTAATCCAATATAATCATTATTATTATTATTATTATTATTATTATTATTATTATTACAGAAAACCAAGCTGGAACAGTTGTACACTGTTTTTTTTTTAAACCGTTGAAGGTGTTTAATAAACATAATAAGTGCATATTTATTCCCTTCTTTCTTGAGTCTGTTCATGCAAAATGAAATGCAATTAGTATAGCTTAAAAATGAATAACATTTAATCCTGCTTAATCGAAATTAATCCACAGCAACCCTGTGATTAATCTGATTAAAATTTTAACCATTTGACAGCACTTGTATTTATATAGATTTACATATAACAGAGACCAATAATGGACTGAAACACCTTCAGAAACATGTCCACATCTATGATAAACCCAGTGCTCTCAACCTGGAACACAACAAACAGCAGGTTTCTGTTGACAAATGGCTGTAGATATGAGGAGTTTGAGGGTTTTCTTAATTATTACTAGCAGCATTGTACCCGTGGTGCCTTGTACGATAGCGCCCTCCCATGGTGCAACAGCAGCATTGTACCCGTACGCCCTCCCGTGCTACAACAAACATCAATCACACATCGATGGGACATGGGGCCGAAATGTGCATTATATAGTAGGACAATTGTTATTATTATTATTATTATTATTATTATTATTATTATTATTATTATTATCATATTTAATTATGAGCATTCTATTTAGTTTCTTCAGTTAGATCCTCCTTAATCTGACACATTAAACATTTAACAATGGATTTTACCAAACGATTTTTAAAGTACTTCCTAATTAATTCCGTTAATTGAGGTTTTGCGTTCTGAAAATCATGAAAAACACCTAAATTATATCCATCTTCAGTTTATTTTCACTGATAATGTAACTGTTCATAAGCAGAAGGTAAAACACAACAGATAACATCAACTGTCACAACATTCAGCAGCTGCAGAATTAGACATTTTCATCAGGAGTCGAGTTAAAAATAGAAAAGAAGGGAAGACTGACAGAAATGTGACTGAAAACTGACAAGTGCATCACCTTTGTTCACACAGAGTCTGTTTACATTGTCATAAATATCCCATAACTGGGAGTAATAACAGTAATAATCACATCTGTTTCAGTCCATTATTGGGTTTGTTTTAGAGGCGCTACATATGTAGTGATGGTAGAACCAAACTTCTTGTTACTGTTCAGGCTATGTTCAGACGGCAGGTCTTAATGCACAATTTGGATTTTTTGGTTAAATCCGATTTTTTGTGTGCTCGTTCATATTACACATGAACCCATAAAGACTCAGCTCTACTTTAGTTTCAGTTCCAAATTAAATGTACTCTACATTTAACCTTTCTTAAGTGATTTATCACTAATTATTATATTATCTTCTGTATTTTGCATGTTATCAGTATAAATCAGGTATTTTCCTACATTTAATTCACTGATCATGTAGATGTTCATAAAAGCTCAGATTAAAGTTGAGGATCATTCAATCAAAAACAGAAAACTGCAGAAAAGGGGACTTTTTCAGTAAAATCTCATTAACTGAACATAAACCCAGTGTGTCCATCCACTGTCACTGATCCAACTCCATGGGTTTGACTGGAGAATTAATGTTGTAGAAGATGACGGTGTTTCCATGGTAACTACAAAGCCTCTGAATGTCCAAATGGGTCATATCTGATGAACATGAAAAGATGAAGAACTGTATTTGACACCAACTGTTTTCATGTATTGACAGGATTAATGGATCAGCAGGTATTAAACAGTTCAGATCAGTAGATGCTTTTGGTCGGTGATGGATGTTTGGGTCTTTAAAGGAGATGAAATGTGACTTCTATCAGTTTGGAGTCTGAACTGAATGTGACCCTGCATGCACTAAAGAGGTCCTGACGTAACGTGACCACGCAGACAAACACTGTGTTTACAGAAGGAAGTATATTTTTCCCACTGCTCTGACTCCTGGGAGTCGGAGAATTGTGATGTTTGTCGCATTTGAATGATGTAAAGGTCGGATAAATGCGACTTGGCCGTTCAGACTGAAGTTGCATTGCAAAATATCAGATACGTATCGGATTTAGGACCACATATGAAAGTGACCTGGGTTGGATTTGAACAAAATTGGATTTGTGCTGTTCAAACTCTTTAGCAGATCAGATACAGGTCACATATGGGCAAAAAAATGGGATTTAGGACCACATATGAAAGTGGCATGGGTTGGATTTGTGCTGATCAAACTGTCTTTTTTGGGGTTTTTTTCATCATAATGGATTGGATTTTCTCTAGAGCTTTTCTAGACACCCAAAGCACTTTACATTATTGATCCATTCTTCATTGGCTCTCACATCCTCCCTCTGGTGGAGGTAAACTACATCTGTATCCACAGCTGTCCTGGGGGGGGGGGGGGGGGGGGCAGACTGACAGAAGCGTGGCTGACAGTCTGCGCCTACGGCCCCTCCCACCACCACCAAACATTCATACGCATTCATACACCAGTGTGAGTGGCACTGGAGCCAAGGAGGGGGAAGTGTCTTACCCAAGGACACAACAGCACATGGACAGAGCGGGATTCGAACTGCCAACCCTTCAGTTATTGGACGACCCACTTCAAACTGTCTTTTAATTAATTAATTTATTTTTTATATATATCTTATGTCAAGGCACTTTATTTGCATTTGTTTTGGTGACATCCACTTTAACAGACAAATATAAAACTAGAAAAGCACTCAGAGAGCGCTGGCTTTGCATTATGGTCCTGGTAGCCACAACAGCCCCACTTGCCCAGAATGTAGTGCACTGTGGGATGTTGACCATTTTTTTTCTTCATATTCAAGTTTTGTTACATAAACGGCACACTACGTTTGGGTCAAATGGGTTCTGTGGCTACAGCCAACAGAACATAAACCTAGCTTCAAAACTAACGAGCCCAAGACCCAATGAATCGACCGCTGAATTCTTTTATCATCATCAATCCTCATCATCGATTCGTTGTTGCAGCACTAATATCTAATAATCTCTATATGTATATCCATATTTTCTACTGTATGATTGCATCTTTTTTTTTTTTTTTAAGGATTTATTTCGGATTTATGGATGAATTTTAACATTTCTATAATGGCTTACTAAAGACCCAGGGGATGCCACTTGATTAAGATATATAAATGCCTTTTTAGAATAAATTCTGATATAACAAACATTTGACTCATGTAGCAAACTTTGCTTTTGACGAGCATAACATAGCCAATATCACTACCTTCTCTTTTTTTTTTTTTTTCTTAACCATATAATTTTAATAACAACAATATTTTTGGACACTTATTCTTTTAATTATCATATTAATAATATATTTCCTAGTACATATTGTACAAATTGCTGTTGAAACTGTGTTTTAATATGCATATTTGGGGTGTATGTGTTTATATATATGGTTATTTTTGTATTTTGTTGTTGTATTGATCTTTTCTTTCCTACTGGTTATTTTATATATATATATATATATATATATATATATATATATATATATATATATATTATTATTCCTTTTTCCACTATGTTTCCATGCGCTGTGGCTCCTTTAAAACATTCCTCTACTAGTTTTTTGTAAATTCTTTGTTCTTCTTTGTTCCTCAGACCTGAATCTCTTGGACCACTCATGTTTGGAATGACACTGAGGGAAACACGTCTTCCAGTGGGGTTCATTTCCTGACCTTTTCCCTCCATGAACCACATGTACATGTCCATGTCATCAGCTGCACATGTCTATGTCCATGTCATCAGCTGCACATGTCTATGTCCATGTCATCAGCTGCACATGTACATGTCCATGTCATCAGCTGCACATGTCTATGTCCATGTCATCAGCTGCACATGTCTATGTCCATGTCATCAGCTGCACATGTACATGTCCATGTCATCAGCTGCACATGTCTATGTCCATGTCATCAGCTGCACATGTACATGTCCATGTCATCAGCTGCACATGTACATGTCCATGTCATCAGCTGCACATGTACATGTCCATGTCATCAGCTGCACATGTCTATGTCCATGTCATCAGCTGCACATGTCCATGTCCATGTCATCAGCTGCACATGTCCATGTCCATGTCATCAGCTGCACATGTACATGTCCATGTCATCAGCTGCACATGTATATGTCCATGTCATCAGCTGCACATGTCTATGTCCATGTCATCAGCTGCACATGTCTATGTCCATGTCATCAGCTGCACATCTCCCAGAGTTCCTGTGAATGCTGCTCATGTGCAGCTCCAGTTTACAGCCCCATATTATCCTGTTACACCAGTGACAATGCACTGACCTCAGTAATGCACACATGGACTCCTTCTCCGGCTGCAGCGCTGTGCATTCCAGACCAAAACTTGAAAAGAAAGAAAAAAATGCACTTAATTAATTGCCTGACATATTTTCCAGAGCTTTTAGCTGGAGATGTCAATCAGGTGGATTAGACTTGTTTTTCTGTTAGCCTTGTGCTGACAGTGGAAAATGATTAAAAGGGGAGATTATGTGACAGCAAATTTGTGTTGATATCATTAAACTTTCATCATGGACTGGGTTTAAAGCTCTAAATTGCTTATTAACTCAGCTTTTTGTGGCTGTTCGCCTATCAACACTTCAAATGAGCCACATATCAGAGCTGTTCCGCCCAACCCGCCACATTCTCTACTCTTATTTTGCACAGGAAACATCCTTTGTGTCACCATGGAAAGAAAAAATGAAAATGGATGGGACACATGCATGGATATACTCCCATTTCTGTTCTCTGTTCCATCCATGACTGTGGCAGAATATTATGCATTTGATATTGTTATTGTCGCTGTTGTTGGTACTGATGGTAGTATAACATGGTACTACATATGATAATCTGTCTAAATTTACTATAAATTATACCACTGTCCTCATTGTTGTTATAATTGGTATTATTATAATTGATATCACATTGTAGTAGGGATGTAATGATGGTAATAACAATGACAGTAATAAAAAAAAAACTTATATTGACAAATTTTATTACAAATTATATTACCATCATTTATAAGAATATAACATTCATCGCTTTTCCATTGAACATCTGTGCAAAACTTTACCCATATTTACTAAATGTCAAAAAAAAACAGAAGTGCATAATGTCGGATTTTCTATTAAATCACAAATTTGATGATTTGTTTATTTATTATCGCGAGATGATGCAAGAAGTCATTCCATAAACATGGAGACGAATGTAAATATGGTGTTGATTTACAGATATATTCATTATTATTATATATTAGCCCTCCATCTTCTACTAAATTTTTAAAAATGATGTGGTTTCCTGGTGCGTCCACACATACACACACATATTTCTTCTTCACTTGTTGTAACATCTGTCATCATCCATTTTTTTAATTCACCTGACTCTAGTTGTGAAAAAGGTCTTTCCTTTGCAGTTTTGCGTGATATACCATTTGCGCTACGCCTGAAAAACCACCTGTTGCCAGCATAAAAAAATTTTTAATCAAAAAATGAGACTTTTGGTGAAATTGTCGTTTTTCCATTAGGTCAAATTTTATGTGCAAGTTATATTTGCACAATTTGAGGGTCAATGGAAAAGCGACCAGTGTTAATAACGATGATAGTAATAACAACATATGTAGTAGTACAGATTAAAGTACACGTTGGATCATTATTACAGTTTAAAACAGTTCCTACTCATGAGTAAAAGTAAAACTATTTATACATTGAAAACATCAGTGTTATAATATGATACATGTGTGATTCTTACTAATAATACATTTATATGAAGCACTGCATGAGTCAGACTGGGTCTAAGTCAGCTACACTTCTTCCACTGCTTCTTAGGCAAATATATGTAGTGTATATGCATGTGTATGTGTATATGTGTACATGCGTATGTGTACATGTATACATGTGTATGTGTACATGTGTATGTGTACATGTGTATGTGTACATGCGTATGTGTACATGTATACATGTGTATGTGTACATGTGTATATGTGTATGTGTACATGCGTACGTGTACATGTATACATGTGTATGTGTACATGTATACATGTGTATGTGTACATGTATACATGTGTATGTGTACATGTGTATGAGTATATGTGTACATGTGTATGTGTACATGTATACATGTGTATGTGTACATGTGTATGAGTATATGTGTACATGTGTATGTGTACATGTATATATGTGTATGTGTACATGTGTACATGTGTATGTGTACATGTATACATGTGTATGTGTATGTGTACATGCGTATGTGTACATGTATACATGTGTATGTGTACATGTGTATGTGTACATGCGTACGTGTACATGTATACATGTGTATGTGTACATGCGTATGTGTACATGTATACATGTGTATGTGTACATGTATACATGTGTATGTGTACATGTGTATGAGTATATGTGTACATGTGTATGTGTACATGTATACATGTGTATGTGTACATGTGTATGAGTATATGTGTACATGTGTATGTGTACATGTATATATGTGTATGTGTACATGTGTATGTGTACATGTATACATGTGTATGTGTATGTGTACATGTATACATGTGTATGTGTACATGCATATGTGTACATGTATACATGTGTATGTGTACATGTATATGTGTATATATCATGTTTGTTAGTTCAGTTCTGCCAAAATATTGTTGTAGTAGAGTAGAGCAAGCATCATAGATAAAGAGAACAAATGTAAGAGTTAGAACCTGTTTAATGAACACATGTAAGAGTTAGAACCTGTTTAATGAACGCATGTAAGAGTTAGAACCTGTTTAATGAACGCATGTGAGAGTTAGAACCTGTTTAATGAACGCATGTAAGAGTTAGAACCTGTTTAATGAACGCATGTAAGAGTTAGAACCTGTTTAATGAACGCATGTAAGAGTTAGAACCTGTTTAATGAACGCATGTGAGAGTTAGAACCTGTTTAATGAACGCATGTGAGAGTTAGAACCTGTTTAATGAACACATGTAAGAGTTAGAACCTGTTTAATGAACGCATGTAAGAGTTAGAACCTGTTTAATGAACGCATGTAAGAGTTAGAACCTGTTTAATGAACGCATGTAAGAGTTAGAACCTGTTTAATGAACGCATGTAAGAGTTAGAACCTGTTTAATGAACGCATGTAAGAGTTAGAACCTGTTTAATGAACCTGAGCCCTGTTTTCAGAACATGCGCAGTAATATGGACAGAACATCTGCACACCTTTATCTTTTGCCCGTTTCTCTTCTTCTTCTTTTTCTAAACTGAACACCTGACAGACCCACAGGTCAGCTGTCCGCCCCTCCCCCTCCCCCTCTCGCTGCTTCTGTGCGCACAGCGCCACAGCATGCAGGGGCGCCTGCACAACAGAGGGGGTGCCATTGTGCCAATTCCCTGGCACATCGTGATATATTGACTCAATTTTTTGAAGAGCTTGTGGCACGGCGCCCCTCATGAAATGCCACCCTGGACAAATGCCCACTTTGCCCACATGAGAAACCGCCCCTGGCCGTCACTGATTAGATTGGTTAACTTTAGGCATGAGGACTGATGAGCCAATCAGAGGCAGAGTGCGGCGGGTGACTCTGAGGTAATTATAGCTAACTAGTGCTGTCCACCTCTGGAACCTGACTGGACAGCTCCTCAGGTGCCAGTGCCACCCCAGCTGATTGACAGGTCACTGCACGTCTCATTGAAAGATGCCCAATTATTGGAAATATGAATGAGAAATGCAGAATAAATGTCTGTCAACTGAGTGACACATATGGAGAGAAACTACTTTGATGGAATCCATAATTGTGAGATCAGTTTGAAGATGGTTTCAGAATGAGTCAGTGTTTTAAACGACTGGAAATATGAGTGCACATTTAGAGGAGGGATGGTGTCACCAGTAGTTAAACTGTGTGAGCAGGCTAACATTACGAAAGGCTAACGTTATGAAAGGTTAACATTATAAAAGACTAATGCTATGAAAGGCTAACGTTATGAAAGGCTAACATTATGAAAGGCTAGTGTTATGAAAGGCTAGTGTTATCCCATGTTTGCCTCATGTTGAATCCATCTCCATTCCTGCAGCTGCTTGTGTTTCCAGTAAAACCTACAAACTGCTCCTGATCAAGTCATGATCATTTTAGAATAGTGAGCAAATACTACTGACAGATATCTGGGTAAACTACATAGAGTAGTCTGACATGTCAGTGTTTCTAAAACGGTGTTTTTCTGGACTACTTTTAAAAAAAGGCAAAAATTCAGAGTATAACCATTTCTCCAGGGACCACTACACCACTGGTTAAAAGTCAAAATGCAGAATAAATATGCTAATGGGAACACATAATTTTACTCTTCCTCTTTTACTGTACTCAGTTACTGCACAGTTCTGCCTGACAGAGAAAACTCAGGGCAAAGTGCACAAAAACTTGCAGGATTTTCAGCCTAGTAGTAATAATAGGCCTGAAAACAGGACACAGCAGAAATGAGGAGGTTTGTGCTTTGGTTGCAGAGTTTTACAAATGTGAGTGTGTTTGTGGTTTTAGAAAATGAGGAAATAATGTTTAATTTTTCTGTTTGTTTTGTTTTCCTTGCTATGCCCATTCAGTTTATGCTCATTTGACTGAGTGAAGATAAGATGATGTTACATATTTGCTTTTAATTCCTATAAAATGGTTTATTTGCAATCATTTCTCCACATACTGACATATACTTGACGTGTTCTGTAAAGCACATCATAAAAAGCAATCACACAAACTAATTTGCTTTCATGCAGACTGTAAATGACGCTGACTGGTTGAAGATTTTTATCTCACAGCCGGAAGCACAGAAGGTGTCGACACAAGCCGGTGACTGTTCCCGTCTCTTAAACCTGACGTGACCTGAGCTGAGTCACTCAGACGGCTATAAATCACAGATCAGTCACTTTATTATACATGTTTGATTTATTTAAAACAAATTCTCACACTTGAAAAAAAAACCCAGTGACTTCAAATAAGCGCATGTGATTAAAATTCTCAACTTTATTACCTACAGCTACATACTTATACTTAGTTCAGTATCATATACACATGCAATGGTTATACTTTTTCTTCAGTAAATCTATAGACTGATCAAATAGATGAAACTAACAATATGAACATTGACTATATCACTTAAAACTACAACAAAATTCAAGTATCATTGAACCTGTTTACATACACACTAATACTATGATCATTATCTAATTTTAGGAGTTATCAGATTATTCAAGTAATCATGTAAAGAGCATAATAGAAGAAGAAATCAGATGAACCCTATGACGCCAAAGTGTTGAGTTTTGAAGCCCTCTACATGATCAATGTGATATTTTTTGTCTTGAAAAACCTGATGTATACAATTAGATACATGCAATACACAGATAATCCACCAGGGGGAGGAGTTCATTCACCAGAGGCCTTTAGTGACACTACAAGACTGACATTCATGAGGACGGAGGAAGAACTTTGACAATTTTGAAAAGGAATTACCAATTTATTAGACATGTTTGTTTTATATTATGTTTTTGTTTGTTCAAAAATACTATTTGAGCATTGAGACCCAATGGACCAAATATGATACAAAATTTAAATTCACACATGGAAATTGACATTTCATAAAAAATAATAATAATAATACATTTTTGTTGTTCAGAAGGAGCAATAAAGGCTCCAGTTTCAAAGAACTGGAATTTTCTGTCAATGATTTAATAGTTCAGGCTTCACAGGGTTAAAACACCTGGATTTATCCCCAATATTCCAATGTTTTCATGCATGTATACCTGTTAATCTGATTTATTTCATTATTTTACATCTACACATGTGCAAGAAGAAAAGAAAAAGAAATGACAGACAACAGAAGTGATATAGTCAACATGAGTGGAAGACTATAACAGGAAGTTTGAGTCTACCGTCAGTACATATGTACGTCCTCCAAAAGAAATGTGATAATGGACTGACACGTCTTCACCAGGGTTTTCCATTATCCTATTTCTGAAGTGCATGGAAACGCATCACATCTGATTATTACACTTATCTGATTACACCTAGTATTCAGATTTTTATGGTCATGTAAACAGACTCACTGGTTTTCTGTTCTGTATTGTACACTATATGGACAAAAGTATTGGGACACGTTGAATTCAGGTGTTTGTTTTCTAATGGGTTTGGGATACAAAACAATAATGACAAATGTCATAATACAGTTTTATACTGGAATAAATATCTTTGTATTGTTGTTGTTATTTTATTTCTAAGTACCTTTGCTTCCAAAATGCCTCAGAGATGGTTTTATTTAATTTCTCTCAACACTATGTTTTTTTTTTTTGTTTTTGTTTTTTATTGATGACTATGATTTTAAATGTTCTACCTCTTAATTTCTAAAATGGGAAACACTGATGTGTTATAAACTACATGAACAAAAATATTGGGACACATCATGGCTACAGCTGTAAGCTGTCCTGTTTATACTGATTTGACATAAACATCATATTTCCTTAAAGTTTAATGGCAGATTGTTTTGTCCTAAGTGAGATGTGAAGAAAGTAGATTCATTCAATTCATTTCAGTTCAATCAACTTTATTTTATAAAGTGCATTTCATGCACAAGGCAAACTCAATGTACTTGCACAATAGGTATACAAGATAAAAAACAATCAAGAAATAATAAAAACAATAAAAAAAGAGAGTGCTAGTAACATCATATGTACACACACTTAAACTTGCACATGCACACTCACATCTCAACAGAACGCTGTCGAAAAAAAGATACATTTTTAACCTGTTTTTTGAAATAGCTACTGATGTGGTAAGTCTACTTGTAATCAGATGGTTAGTTTTGGTTAGAAATTATTAGTTAGCAGTCAGAGCACAAAACATGTCTTTAGAAATTTAGAGGTTTAAAATCACAGTGATGGATTAAAAAAAAAAAAAATCAGTGTTGAATGAAATTAAGTAAAAACCATCTCTGAAGCATTTTGGAAGCAAGATAACAATAAAAAAATTGCAATGATATTATTCCGTAGAGAAACGGTATTATGACATTTGTCATTATTGTTTTGTATCCAAACCCATTACAAACAAACACCTGAATTCAACGTGTCCCAATAACTTTTGTCCATATAGTGTACAATACAGAACAGAAAACCAGTGAGTCTGTTTACATGACCTAAAAATCTGAATACTAGGGTGTAATCAGATAAGTGTAATAATCAGATTGATGCGTTTCCATGCACTTCAGAAATAGGATAATGGAAAACCCTGGTGAAGACGTGTCAGTCCATTATCACATTTCTTTTGGAGGACGTACATATGTACTGACGGTAGACTCAAACTTCCTGTTATAGTCCTTCCACTCATGTTGACTATATCACTTCTGTTGTCTGTCAATTTATTAACCAATGTAATGATACTTATCACAATATAAACTATATTATGACATTGTTATTAGTTTTGTATCCCAGAACCCCAGTTAGAAAACAAACACCTGAATTCAATGTGTCCCAATAGCTTTTGTCCATATAGTGCACTTTTATAGCGTAACTTTTGCTGCACAAATCACATTACTATTACATGTGTGTATGATTGTGAGACAAACATAAGTACGTAGCTTTAAGTAATAAAGATAATCAGCACTTTAATGACACGCAGCAGCAGTAGATGTACAAGTTGTGTTTATGCGAGTAAATTACAGGTAGGTCGAACTGCTCCGCCCAGCCAAAATAAACAGACTTATTTTCATTGATGTAATCCTAACTTGGCTAACTTGCAATTAGCTGTGGCTTGTGTGTATGGGAACACACAGTGTAAGGTGTGTTCAGCCCGGAGGCCAGGCATCCTACACCATGGGAATATCTCTGAGCCTTGTTTGGTCTGTCAACACGTCAGTGTCATAATTTACTTAAGACAACGGGGCTGGAGACGGCAGCGGCTCGGCCCGCGCGGCTTCGCCACCTGCGTCGACTCAGCAGAAGGTGGGAAACGCCGCAGGTTGGTCCCGGGGATGTTTTCTGATACGATGTAACAGCAGAGACGAGGGGTCGGAAACAGCTCTCCCGGTTTTTTAAAGAGCCATTATGGTTCTTTGAAACATAAGCAGAGGAAACAAAGAGCTTTTGTGGCACAGCAGCGCGGTGACCGTCCAACGGAACGGCAACAATGACTGCCAACAACCGATCACATGTCGCCTCATCTGAGCACATGGCCGTCTGAATAGGACGCAGCACATAAAAGGGTTTCATGCATTATTAATCTACCGGGATTTTATTACCAAAATATGTTTGGGGCTTTTGTTTCTTTGCCAAACATGTTTAAGGGCAACATGTTCAGTAGATATACACGTGGATGATAATGGCTGTGACACTGAGACTTTTTTTAAGCATTTCTTTGCTTAGTTAATACTTGCACATGTTTCTGCAAAAATAGTTACTTATTGCTGATTTAATCTACGATAAGTAAATTTATGAAGTTAAAGGTGTTAAGATGTTTCCCTGAGCATTTTGTATTATATTGCTTAAAAACCCCCTCACACCCTGATTACAACCTATTAATTAAATGCTCTAACACAAAAAAAAAACAAAAAAAACAAATGCAGTCCCCTGTGGATGGACAGGACTGAAAAAAACACCAGATCCAATCATTTTAGCACCCAATCAAATGATTGAACGGTGATATGTCAATCAAACTCCACTGCCATTTGCTCGAACCGTTTGTCTATGATCTCATACCCACCTTTAATCTATCTCTATTACAAGTACTACTATACATTACTATTATTATTCATTTCTTTTACTCTTTATGTTATTGCAAGAAATGATGGTTTATAGATGTATAACAATCATTTCTTTCACTTTATATCATTTAATGTTTCCTCTACTTCATGGAAGGTATGCAAATGATATTCTAGGTCAAGGTGAGGTTATATCATCTATAAGCCTTTCAGGTTTCCAACCTCACCTGCACATGTTTGTACCCCCCCTCTCCACCAAGAGAGATATATATGTTATTTAATATCTGTATGTGCAAAATAATAAATTAATTAATTAATTCACCGTCATTGTGCTCTTTAATGTTGTGGATATTATCTGCTTGAGTTAATTTCATAAAAAAAAAAAAAAAAAAAAAAAACCTTGTGGTCATCACACACAGCAGAATAAAGGGAGGCAGCATTGGAGACAGTGCTGTGTAATATAACCACAATCTTATATCCTGATAGAAGTGTTTATTTATTTATTTATTTATTTATTTTGCACATCAAATATAAAATAGACAATCATAATTTAAAAAAAAACACACAAATAATGAGAAAGGATGATTTTTTGTAAAATTAAATAACTACTTTATACATACAAATACTAACATGTAAGTGAATGAAGAAGTAAATTTAGCACTGTCATTATTTACAGGTCAAGAGGTCAAGCAGAACGCACCATACCATAATGAAAAACGGGTTTAAAAGATCAATAACAATAAATAAAATAAATTAAAAACCTGGCAATAATTTATAATAATACAAAATAACAAGAACTTGACCCTTTTTTTAAGTGCATTGTAGTTTAGTCGGTCATCCGCCCAGTCCTACACACTTGTCCTCCGTAACATGAATATTTTGCATATCTTCATGGCGTACACATCATTCTATCCCTTATTGGAGTTGAAGCCCTGAGCTATGACTTACAGGCGGCTCCTTCTTTCTACTCGGAGCCAGAGCCAGAACCTTCCAAATAACTTGAGGGCGTTTCCTTTCCTGAACACCAGCTTTGTGAAAACACCATCCACAGCCGACATCAAAGCTTCCTATTAGCCCAAAAACTTATTAGTTAGAAAATTCCCATCAGAACGTTTTATTAAGATTAGGCAAATGAGGCTACGATGAAAAAGCAGCGCTGACTTAACATTTCAAGAGAGAAGTTGTTGGTTGATGCTTTGCAGAGGGAGTCATTTGGAGGATGTGATGCAGATGCTTCATCCTCCACCTGTTGCATAAACCATCAACTGCATTTATTATTATCGCATTTATACAGGAGGTGATTTTGGGCAACAGTAGACACAAATATAGGACTATTTTAACGACTATGTTCACGTTAAAGTATAGATTTGCATTTTCATTACATCTTTTAACCCATAAAGACCCAGTGCTACTTTTGTGACAGTTCCCAAATATATTTTTTCTCTATTTCACTTTTCTTGAGGGAATTATCATCATTTATTATAAAATTATCCTCTATATTTTGCATTTTCTTCAGTGAAAATCAGACATTTTCTATATTTAATTCACTGATAATGTAGATGTTTGTAAAAGCTCAGAGTAAAGTTGAAGGTTTTATGTCAGAAACAAGAAAACTGAAGTAAAAGTGAGTTTTTCCACTGAAATCTATTGTTAACTGAACATAAAGTGTGTCCATCCACTGTCACTGATCCAACTCCATGGGTTTTACTGGTGAATCAATGTTTAGAAGATGACGGTGTTTCCATGGTAACTACGGAGCCTCTGAACGTCCAAATGGGTCATATCTGATGACCATGAAAAGATGAAGAACTGTATTTTATTCTAATTATTTCCATGTATTGATAGGATTAGAGGATCGACAGGTGTTAGACAGTTCAGATCAGTAGATGGTTTGGTCACCGGTGAATGTTTGGGTCTTTATGGGTTAAGTTGATTATTGGGACCTCCAGTCAAACCACATGAATTATAATAATACAAACAACTGACTAACCAGGGACTGAGGAAATAACGAGTTTTGACAATTTTACTTTTTTTTTTGCTTAATTCAAGATTTTTTTTTTTTTTTTTAATTCAAGCAAAAAAATCTGCCAATGGAACAAGGGAAAATTATCTTGGTAAGATTTCTTGAAATAAGATGTTCCAGATCTATTGTCTATAAATCAGTTCTTCTATCTCACTGAAAAGTTCTTCTCAGGTGATTCTGTCTTATTTTAAGTGTGATGAGATATTTGGACTAGAATGAGAAAAATACACTTGGTAAGATGTTGGATTTTGAAGAGTATGAGGTTTCTCCTTCTTACTGTTATATATTTGTGAAAAAATAGTATTTATGTACAAAATTGTCTTTATGGGTAGTTTCTTAAGGCCCTCAGATGTGTACTGGAATTTTAAGCATTTTTAGCATTGAATAAACATGTATTCATTTATTATGTATTCATTCATTTATCACTTGTGGTATATTTATGTTCTAAGACCATTTAAGACAGTCTACCTTCAGGTTTGTGTGGTTGGGGCAGGAACCTCTGAACCTATGACAGGTTTCTCCTTTACATTACACATTATATACAGTGACAGAAAAAATTATTAGACCATCACAAGTCTTCAAAAACTATGGTTCTGCAATCCAGTCCTAACTCCTGTGTGTGTCATGTGACTAAAACAGAGAACAGAAAACATGGAATGAATCAAAGCACTGTTTTTGTCAGAACAATGACACAGACACTGATGGAAGAACTGAAATGATTTGGGTTTTTATCCAGAAAACATGTTAAATACATAGATATGAGCTGTGAAATTCAACTACTATGAGCTGTTTGTGTTGTTCTCATTCTATTTGTCCAAACAGATGGACCTTTAGTTGGATCAGGCAGTAAAATGAACAAGAAACTGAAGAAAACAAGGGTGGGCTAATCATTTTTTCTGCGACTGTATTTGTAGATCTTTTGTGAAAATTGTGTTAATAAATGTGCAAAATGTTCCTTATCTGTAGTCTCATAGGGCCCTCAGATGTGCTCTAAAATTGTATTTCTACATTTAGAATTATTTGAAACATTTTATTTCTATACTTTTCTATTGTCTTTATAGGATCTGTATCTGCGTTAGTGTGATCTAATCCATCTACTGCAGGTTATACACTGATTTATTCACCTGGATTTGATGTTTCAGGTGCAGCTTCATTGCACAAAAACATAATATACATGAGTAGAATGGGGTGAGATGCCATTGATTAACAATCTGCATTTTCCAAACACACAGATATACACAAACCAGAGTTTGGAAAATCTAAACTTCAGAACTGTAGGAAAAAATGTCTGTATTGCAAAATATCCACATTAGTGTGGACGGGGCATGACTCCATATGTATGATGGGATTGTCCTCCTTCTTAAGGGTTATACATTTGTAGATTTTTTTTGTGAAAAATTAGTTAATATGTGTGCAAAATAGTCCTTATCTGTAATTTTTGTAAGGGTCTCAGATGTGCACTGGAATTTTAAACATTTTTAGCGTTGAATTAAAATGTATTCATTTATTATGTCTGAGTTCTTTTCAGTCCAGGTTCCAGACTCACCTGTTCACTGGGTTCTGGTTCTGGTTCTGGTTCCACACTCTCCTGTTCACTGGGTTCTGGTTCAGGTTCCAGACTCACCTGTTCACTGGGTTCTGGTTCTGGTTCCACACTCTCCTGTTCACTGGGTTCTGGTTCTGGTTCCACACTCACCTGTTTACTGGGTTCTGGTTCTGGTTCCACACTCACCTGTTCACTGGGTTCTGGTTCTGGTTCCAGACTCACCTGTTCACTGGGTTCTGGTTCCACTCACCTGTTCACTGCTGCCTTTGACTAAAAGGACTTTTGGACTTTTTAATTTTAGATTCTCCTTCCAGACTCTGCACTGCAGCTCTTCCTTTCATATGTGTGTTTTTACATTTGTGGGTTTTATGTGTTGTTTTCTTCCTTGCTGTTTTTAATCACCTTTGACATGTTTCTTTTATAATCTTTTAAATGTGTTTCTTTTTCCCTGTCGTTGTATTTCAGTGTCCTGTGTGAAGCACCTGGAACTGCCTTGTTGCTGAAATGTGCCGTAAAAATAAACTTGCCTTGCCTTATGTATTCATTTGTCACTTGTATATCTAAGATTCTAAGATTGTTTAAGACAGTCTAACTTTAGACTAGATTAGTGTGGTTGGGGCATGAACCTCTGAACCTATTATTAGAGTTTTCTCCTTCTTTACGGTTATATATTTGTAGATCTTTTGTGAAAATCCTGTTAATAAATGAGCACAATGTTCCTTAGCTGTAGTCTCACTGGGCCCTTAGATGTGCTCTGAAATTGTACTTCTATGTTTAGGATTATCTGAGACATTCGAACTTCTTCTATACTTTATACTATATAAGTTGTGTATCTGCATTAGTGTGAAAGGTGTGCAAATCAGTTATTCATCCACTATATTTATGAACAGAGGAGTCAGAATGTACTACAAAAGGTCACTGCTGCACAACACAGAACATTCACTTTGCAGTGTTCTTGACGGCGCCTCAGCCTCAGTTGTTCTTTTGCATTTTCATGTGCAAGAAACTACAAAAAAACAGGTTGCAAATTCACTTTTTAGATCTCCAGCCTGTACAGGAATTTCAGGCACAGCTGGAAAACTATTACAGTTACAGGTTGCAAAAATATTCTTCTAATGCACCTGCTCCAGCTCAGGCGTATGTGGTGTTGTGTTTCTGTCGGTGATCAGTGCAGCAAAAGTGATTCCTACTGCGTTCCCTTTGACAGAAACCGGCTGAGGGCAGGAACTCGCCAAGTGTGCCCTGTCTCATTTGCATGCATAGATGGCATAGTATTAGCATAGTAATAGCAAGGGGGGGGGGGGCAGCGCAGAGAACTAACGGGAGATATTTGGCAGCTGATACTCAGGGCCCAATTACAAGCGTTCGCCTGCGTTCTCCTTTACTCAGGGGCTTTCTCATCTCGGCTCGGCTCGGCTCGACGCTGTGGGCCTATCTTCAAACTGTCAGCCTGTTTAGAGCTGAACGTGTGTGTGTGTGTGTGTGTGTGTGTGTGGAAACAGACCAGCTCTGCACTAATGAGGACAGGGACAGACACAGCTCCAATCCCCTCCACCGCCTCGCCTCGCCTCGCCTCTGCTGCTCTTCCCGGAGGATGGAGGAATGTAAATAAGGTTTCCGTGTTCTGACTCCACAGGCAGGATTGGAGACCTGGGAGAAGTTCCAGAAAGGAGGTGAGGAAGAAGACGGGCCGGCAGCAGAAAGCCTGGCTCCGGATGAACCCGAACAGCTGAGCTCGGCGATGACAGCTCTGAAAGCCAACCCTGAGTTATGAATGACAGATGGTCATCTGCGTCCTCACAGAGATCCGGCCCGTCGTAGACTTCACGGTTCACGCAGATGATGTGGATTTGTTCGTGAAGAATGATGTTTGGTCGAAAGCTCTGGGAAAATTTAGAATGAAGTTTGTTCTTTGGGGCTATATATGCACATGGTGTGAGGATGATCTATGTTTTCTCTGCTGTCTTCAGCCTCATGAGACCCTGCAATGCATGTTTGTCCTCTGTAGGAGACATGAGTTTCACAGCTTTATTTAAAAAATTTAATAAATAGAAAAAAAAAGGCTGTCCACTGCAAATCAACTAAATTCAAATAAAAAAAAAACATTAAGTTAAAAAAAAACAAAAACAAAACATTAAAATTAAAATATCTAATTCAATTAAAATACAAGTGGTTCCAGGCACAACAAACCCCGCCCCTCATGCATATTGTAGCTTATTTTGGCATCGATCCAGCTGATGTCATCATTTTTATGCATGTGCTGATGTCAGCATAGACAAATTTTGCCCATTATAAGTAAATGGGGAAAAAAAAGATTTTAAAAATTCATAATAAATTTGAACTTTGACCTACTTTTCCCAAAATGTAATGACATCTATTCTGGATCACTGCCAATCTATAAACCCAATCTGGTCTAAATCCAACAGATAGTTTTGCTGCTAAAGTGTGAACAACCAAGCAAATAAAGAAACAAACTGAACCAAAAACAATACCCTTGCCTCTCCTTTAGGGGGTGGGGTCAAAATAATTCTAAAAAATGTATCTGAAAAATTGTTGCACCGTTCTATTTCCAATGGAGGCAATTATTTAATGTGTAAAGCCAAAACTTGTACTTTTCTGCGTGTCATGAGGGTAAAGCTAAAAGACACTGAAATGAGAATAACAATGCTTCTACACTCACCGGCCACTTTATTAGGTATACCTGTTCAACTGTACATCAATACACATGCCAGTAACTCAACATATTTACACACGTCGACATGGTCAAGGTGATCTGCTGAACATCAACCTGAACATCAGAACTGAGAAGAAGATAACTATAATGGTTGTTGCATTTCAGAAACTGTTGATCTAGTGGGATTTTCACAGAGAGACTGGTTTGGAAAATATGCAATGATCGGCTGTTGTTGATGCCAGAGATCAAAAGAGAACCGGACTGGTTCATCTGATGGACAGCGGACAGTAAATTAAATATCCACTGATTAAAACTCAGATATATGGGAGAGCATCTCATGTTGAATACGTGCTGAACCTTGAAGCAGATGGACTACAGAAGCCCACACCAGTAACAGGAAACACAGGCTGCGATTCAGGGATCAGCAAAACTGGACAACAGATGATAAAACATTGTTTGGGCTGATGTGTCTTCATTTATGCTGCCACCGTTCAGATGGTAGAGTTACAATTTGGTGTCAATGTATCCATCCTGCCGTATATCAGCGGAGGAACAGAGCATCATGTAGGGGGCCTGCAGGGGTATTGTTCTGACCATGTCCAACCCTTTATGACCACAGTGTGACCACCTCCAGCAGGATTACATACCACATCCTGAAGCTCATATTATGTCACTCTAGTTTCTTGAACATGACAATAAGTTCACTGTGCTGAAATGGCTCCACAGTCTTAACAAAATGTAAAATAAAACCATAAAAAAGGAAGTTTCACTCTTTAAAGTAAAAGTCACAGCTGCTGATTTTGACAGTGGTGTCTTATAATCTTTATGTGCTGCATCAGCTGATAGTTTACATTAGAGCTCTGTTAGCTTAGCTCTGTTTTTAAACAGAAAACAGCCACCGTAAAACTACAAATCACCTCTGTTTTCTGAACAGATTGTGTTGTCAATAGCTGAACTAAAGATCTGTTTGGAATCGAACAAATAAGGTCAGAACTGTTACAGTTCAGTCTGATATTTACATTCGTCTCCATGTTTATGGAATGACTTCTCGTGTCATCTCACAATAATAAACAAATCAAAGCATTTGTGATTTAATGGAAAAACTGACATTACAAACTTCCGTTTTTTCAACATTTAGTAAATATCGGTATAGCTTTGCACAGATGTCCAATGGAAAAGCGACTAGTGACTGACTTTCACCCACTCAAAAAGTTGTTTCTTAGCGGTTCTCATCCCATCTGGTCACTTTCAGATGCTTTGGTCAGTTCCCCGTTGTGTTAGTTTTCCTCACCATGACTGTTAGAGACAGGTAGTGACTCACTACTCACTAAATCTCAGTAGATTTTTACTGTATAACAGCATCATATGCAAAACTGTGGGTAGTTTGCATGAAGGTAAAAGTATATATTTGTAATCTTATTAACCTCAGTGATTGTAAAGCGTCACTTCTTTACTACTATAATGATTCAGAAGAATATGTTCAACCGTTAATGCGTCCTACAAATTATGTTCATATTCATCGAAAATGTTCCAGCACTGTTTTATGTCAACATGAGGTAGATCAGTTGTTGACCTCATCCTAAACCTTTACCTAAAGTCCATCAAAACAAAAGTTCACGTTTTAGAAAGTTCCAAACCTTCAACCATTATTTACCGAACCACAGCCTGTCACGAATGACAAATGGCTTCATAAGACACACAGACAATGTACTTATTATAGAAATTGTTGTCGATAATATGGTTGAAGTATTATACTGTTTCTGCTTTCATTACCATGTTTTGGCCTTCTGCATCATCTGCTGGTTTGGCAACGCTACTGAGGCTCAGAAAGTGTGTAGAAAATCAGTAACAACAGCCAGTAAACTGTTAGGGATTACATTACCAAGAAAAGAATGCATGTAAAGCGACAGAATAATGAAGAAGCCAAATAACACTGTGGGTGACGAGAAGCACGGTCTCACCTCATTTGAACTGTTCGACGCTATTGCGCCCCCTCTATTCTCTAAAAATAGACTCAAATATTCAACGGTTCGACACGCCATTAGGTTTCCAAAGGCATAATACATGCAGGACGTCCAGCTGCTCTGGTCTGCCTAATGCGGTGGGATGTATGTGCTTGTCTGTTGGCGACTCTGATGTTAAATAAGCGGGAAAACAGTTTCCCCATAGCGATAAATAAAGTTTCTAACTGCATATCTGGCAAGTCACAAAAAGTGGTGATACTGAACCTAAAACATGCACAAAATGCTCATAAAAACACCTTCTTTGGTGCTTTCAGACAGAGTGTTTTACCCCTAAACTAAACTGCTTTCATGCCCACTTCTGTTCCTGTGTTTTGTGTAGTCGTGTGTTTTGTGAGAATAATTTAACAGACTGTGCTGTGTTGGCAAAGATGGTGGGTCTTGGTATTCTTGCCTGGGGGCTGAATTTTTTGTGAGATGACACGAACCGCTAAGCAGGAAATCAAAAAATGCCTCCCAGAAAATTAATCAAAACTAATAAAAAAAATACTTTTGACGGGAATATTACAGATAGTTCAGTGGATCTGAAAGGCCTGGTGCATAAGATTTAAAGGGTCTCAGAGGATACAATTGGAGAAATTGAATATAATGTACTTTGGGGTTTTTTCATTAGTGCAACACCTGAAAATAAGAAATGTTGAATTTTATTTTACTTCAGAATGAGTTTTTGTTTGTTTGTTTGTTTGTTTTTTTTACATCTAGAAAGGGAGTGATGTACCACTGCATTCCTATGAGAACTCCAAACTAACTTCTGCTATATTCTTTCCATTTTACATCAAGTACAACCCAACATTGCAGTCACTGGTGGGTCTGTTTTTCAGGTTTTGTTTCTTGATCAGGTTCAGTCTCTTCACCATTGGTTGCGAGTCTTGGATTCATCTGTACTGTTTCCTTTTATCTGTTTTTCTTTTGTTTTGTCTTTGTTTTTTTCTGTTGGGCCTTTTGCCAGGTCATGATTGTAAATATGAAGCTGTTCTTAATCGATTTTACCTGGTAAATAAAGTACTGATTGTTTTTTTGTCAGGGAAGAAGCTGAAATCTGACGGCCCATTGACAAATTTGTTTATGGGCTTCTCCCTTTTGTTTTTTCACTTACCCATTCTGCTGTAAATTATTAAATGTTCTTTTTCATTGTGCAGTTTGGCATTGGCATCATTGTCTCTTTCAGCCACGAGTTTGAGAACATAATAATCCCCTAAAACTAAAAAAACAGAATGGGCAAAAACAGTTTTAAATGAGGACCACCGCAGGAAAAAGAGAATGACTTCATTGCTTGATGATACTCAGTGTTGCATCCTTTAATGCAGTGTTTCTCCGCCTTTTTGGAACATACACCCACTAACGTCATCATGAGCCTCCTGCCCCCCCCCCCCCCCCACACACACACACAAAAAAAAAAGTTGCACCGGGGGGTGTTATTCTGTAAATTGTGTAAGCAGCTCGACAGACCTGTTTGTGGTTTGCGGAGGACGTGGTGGGTAGAGTAGGTAAAGCCCCTCACCTCACCACGATGGGGGGGTGATGTATGACAGTGACTAATCCCCCCCCATTTGTGCCTGAGCACCCACCTCTCAGCTTTCTTGTTCTTAACGCCCCCCGGGGGGTGCCCCCGTTGAGAAACACTGCTTTAATGTAAATTAGCTAATCATCGGCTAAACTGACAACCACGCAGTAGGGATCAGTGACTTCACAATCCAAAATTATGATGTTACTTTGTCATATGATCTACTTTTCAGAGGGATTGCACAGACGATGCCAATAAATCAATAAATGCCAGTAGAGGTTGAGTGATAGTGGGGTTTTTAAGGAGAAAACAAGCTAATAAGCAATTAATCAGTCAATACCACCCCCCACCCCCCCAAATAAAAACAAAGTGACTCTTGAACTTAACTAAGTCTAAAACCCAGTACAAAATACAAAAATAACTCTGAATCTGAAATTAATAATCAAATTAAAACTAATCAATCAATAAATATGGGAATGAATGACAAACTAGCTTTAAAATATGTAGGTGGACACAATTTTGAGCTTTTGAACAACCTGTTATTTAGTATTTATTTATTTGCACATCACAAACAAGGAGAAGAGAAAAAACAAAAAAACTAGAAGCACTCGGAGAGTGCAGACCTCCGCCAAGGCATATCAGTGGAAGATGATGTTGATTGAAGTTGCCCAAAAAATCCCTAATTCCAACCTTATATTAACCATCGACCCCAGTTTCAGCCATCACCAGTACTTCAGAACATGCACTATCGCTGTAATCATCTATTGTCTGTCGTAGCTGGTGCATGGGCTTCACAACAAGGGTTTTGCTGCTATTGGGAAACTAAAAAATGACCAAACTGAAGACTTCAGACAGTGAAGAAACACTCCATTCACAGCATCCCTCTGACTGGGACATGAAAGTCTAAACTCATCTACTCTGAAGAAGTGACAACAGCATCGCTCTGAGCAGACATAGTCCTTTACAGAACCACAAAATCCATCATAATGGTCAAACTTACACTGCTCTGGGAGGATCGCTCACCATTTCCCGTCAGTTAAAGAAAGCCAAATGTCAGGATTTAATGGACTAGACTTTAGTGAAAGCCTGGTCCTCATTGAAGGTGGCAGTTGCGGCTTCCCAGGAACATCAGTGCACTGTTTCTTAGAGGAAGTGGGACTGGTCCAAGGAACTGAAGGAGGCCTCAGGGGAGATGACCAACAGCTGAGATGGATGAAGGTGCCAAGCTTAACGGTAAAACTGCTGGACAACCTGAGAAACCTTAAAGATGCTGAAGGGTTTCCAACAATAGAAAAGCTGAGACCAGGGGTGTCAAAATCTGGTCCTCGAGGGTCGGGATCCTGCATGTTTTAGATATTTCCCTCTTCCATCACACCTGGAAGCCATGACATCATTATCCAAAAAGAAAAGAGGTTCTTACTCTCAATGGGATATTTTTTCCTGGTTAAATACAAGTAAATAAAATAAAACCAGGCTTCTGCAGAACTTGATGATGAGCTGATCTTTAATTGAACCAGGTGTGCTGGAAGAGGGAAACACCGAAAACATACAGGACACCCACCCTCCAGGACCGGAGTTTGACACCCGGCTTAGACCATCCCACCACAAAAGAACCAATCAGGATGATGCTGTACCAACATCCTCAAGTACCTGCTGCAGCATTTTGATGTTTATGTCCCAGTTAACCCTTTAACCCCTGGTGTGTCTGTCTGTGGTGAGCATTCTCAATGTATGATTTGTTTGAAATATTCATAAAAATTCAACTGTTTCCTCAATAGGAAAAATTTCTAAATGGGTTGATAGAATAGACCTTGTTCTTTCCATAGACTTCTGAGCATGCTCAGTGCACCCCCACCTCCTGTGTAATGGTGGGTAAAACACAGAGCGGTGAGTGAGATCGACTCACTGTAAAAATAGACTTTTTGTTGTTTTTTTGGTTTTTTTTGTTACACCGTTTCTTTGTGTTTTTGTTTTTAATGTTGTTTGCTGTGTTGTGTTGATTTTCCTTTGTTTTCTTCACTGTGTTTTTAGCGAGTTTTCACTGTAACTTTTTGGAGTTCAACCAGGTGCCAAAAAGCAGCTGATTTTAAAAAAAGCAGCCCCAAACAAAAACTGCTGGGCCCAAATTTAAATACTTGTTCAGTGTGTTCCAGTTCATGATCAACATCCTAAATCTCTTATTGATGTACATTCTGAGTGCCTCTCTACAGCCCATTTCAATTCCTTCTTAATTTGTTACGTTTATAATTAGTTCTGTCACGACATTTGCACAAATAAGGTCAAGACTTCAGACCAACATTTCTCCAAGTTTGACATAATTGTCAGCAGCAGCGGTTGTAGTAAAAATGGAAAATATGTCCAAACTTCGAGCCGATTACCTAAAATGTTCAGTTCTTGGTTGAACGGGACAGAACAACACGGTCAACAACCTGGAGGGGGCGGGGTCATGTGGATTTAAAGGGCCAGCGCTCCAAACCCCCTTTGTGGTGTCATTAGTCAGAAATAGTGTTGCAGATGGACCTGTGGAGTTGAATGAATGAAGAATTCAGAGCCAAGCAGAGCATTTACAGCTTATGGAGACCACAGGGAAATGTTGGAAAATGCAGAATTCCATTTAAAAAAACCAAAATATTATTCCTTTAACAACACCAATTCTGTTTTAGGGTCAAAATGCAGTATTCAAAATCTCTCAGACGGGACATTTTAGAGACAATTTGACAGATTAGTGTTGCTAAATGACCCACATTTTTACTTTTAAATTCATTTTTGCTTTAGTTGGACTGTAAGGGACTATCCAGAACAAAGAGCTACTTTATATTGAAATAAATGTTGGAATGGTAATCAATTAAAGTTCGCTCTCTGACGTGACATTACTGTGTTTGGACCCTATACTGTAATATGACCGCTAAAGCTTGCATTTTTTGGTTGGGCTAATTATGATGAAGTGTACTTTTTTAAATATTCTACAGCAGTTACTGTACGTTGGGCTGTGCTCTGAGTTGTCTTGAATTACCGGGAGCTGCTCTGTCATCTGTGGATGTCAGAGCGAGCCTGTTGCAGCCTGCTGTGGCTCGGCTGCATCGCTGCCAGAGCTTTGATGAATCTCTTCTGCTCTGTGAGCCTCAACCTTCCTCCCATCATTAAACAATGCCGGCTTGAACCCTTCAACTCTGTGATATTTTCAATCTCGAAAAAATTCAGCTCCAAACTGCATCTGGTGGAGCTCTTTATCTGTCTGGAGCAGCCGCTGACTGACAAGTCCTCGCTGAGCCGAAGGCAACTTGAGGACTGTGGAAGTTTGATATAAAACTGCAACATGCAACCCAATCACACACATATAATGCCTCTCTGGTTGTTGGAGATGAAGGTGTGGCTACATAGAAGTAAGAAGAGCCCAAAGCAGCAGGGTGGTCTCTTTCAACATCCAGGTTTGCTGCAGGGGATAAGTCAAAATCAACTCTACTGGGCTCATATGGAGCGTCTTCTGCCTTTCCATTTGAACAACGAGAACGGCCCCTGCAGCTCCAGAGAGAAAAGAAATGATTGAGTCACCTGGGATCTGAGTGAAGAACAGAGAAAGAAGCCCCTCCGAGGACCGCAGGTCAATATCAAAACAGACAACTGCTCCTATTTACACACCACGAGCCAGAGGCAACATCAGACTGACCTAGAAACAGAGCTGGAACAAAAGACAAACAGACTGAGTGCTGTTCAGTCTTATGGCTCTGTTTTAATGAAAGTGCTGGTGCAAGCTCATGGCACAATTAATTTCACAATTTCGATGGCCAGAGGCTTATGGTTAAAAAAAAAAAGAAACTATCTGGAGAAGCAGCTGCAGTTGGATGCACACACAGTTACAGGAAGGAAAACAAAGCTTTAAACGCTGGCCCAGTCTGTTCTGGTCTCTTATGACAGGTTCAATTCCATTTTTCAGGCTCATCGTGAATAATGAAAGTTTGAGCGTCTGACACGTTTGCTGACCACCAAGTGGAGTTTGCATGAAGCGCCGTGATTAATCATCAAAGTGAGGGACGGGGCCATGCTCAGTTCAAGCCCTTTGAGACTGATTGGAGCTGAGGGGATGAAGGGGATGGATGGGCTCCCAGCTGACAGTGGAGTTAGAGGTGGGGGACATCCTGGACAGGTCGGCGGTCCATCACAGGGCTTAGCCAGGCTGCCATTTCCACACAGATGTGGTACTCTGCAGGGCTCGGTGGTTTCGGTTCATTTCAGTTCACGATCAGAATCCACCCCTTCTGGACCAATCCACAGAACCGGTCCTGTTAGAGTGGGTCGTACATTTTCCTGCATAGACAGTTGGCTTCATTTCTGTACATCTATTGTATTTGGTCTGTGTGGTGAGGTGGGTCCTTCCACTTCAGCTCTTCCCAAAGTGACTTCCATTGTTTTTCCTGTTAAAGGTTCTTTTTTTTCTGACTCAAACCAAGGTCAAAGGACAGAGTGATCCATGTGGGTGGATCTGTGATTTGTGATGCTGGGCTACATAAATAAAACCTGGACTGAACTGATAGTGTTCTTATCTACAGTCAGGGCCAAAGCTTTGGGAATGAAACAAATGGATTGTTTTCTTAAGTGTGATTTGTTAATAAAAGTCTTTAAAACCTATTTAATGCTTCAAATTGTTCTTCGCAAACATGTAGAAATTAAACAAAACACAGACAGCAAATTTTGCAAGAACAAAACTTGTTTCATTCCCAAAACTTTTGGCCATGACTGTATATTTATTGCCCCGATCACAGTAATGCATTTTTCCCTACATTTAAGCCTCTTGTCCACATGTAAACACTATTTTAGGTCTGAAAAACAACAATTTTTAAAAACTCTTTCCAAAGTACAGTATATATTTTCTAAACTCCAGTTTGTGTGTATATGTGTGTTCAGGGAAAACAGTGGCATCACAGTCCATTTAACTCATATCTATTAGGTCTTTGTGTAATGAAGCTGCACATGAACCATCAAATCCACATTTTCTTTAATTAAATTATATTTTCTTATTTGGATTTTGGCAGAAATGTTGTCAGTAGTTCCTTGTATGAACTTATGTGTTAGTCTGACTCAAACCCATCCCTGTTAGTGGTAAAACCACTGAAGGGTTTTCTGGTTCAGGGGGTTGAGTCTCATATTAATAATATTTGACTTATCAATACTCTATCTATAACATAACATGATGCACACTTTTAACACCCCTCAGCCAAATATAGTGTAAGACTGTGTTGAAAGTTACTCTCCTATAATTTAGATTAGATCATCTTTGTCTAAGACTTATTACATACATATTTCTATTTGAAAGTACTCAGATATTCTAACTGCACAAAGTTGTGTCAAGCAAACACCAGTCAAAATGCATCCGCAGTATCAGTTTGGTGCAGATATCACAATGCATTCTTCAGATAATGCGATTACGCTGTTGACCGGACAGACAGACGGACAGACGACAGACAGATGATTACAATACCCCTTCGGCCAGAAGTTGGCCAAGGGGTAAAAGTTAAGGCAATGGCTACTTGTCTATTTCCACAGAGCCAATCAATGTTCGCATTTGTACTGTGACAATAAGCAGTCAGGACATGTTGTTTCCACAGTCAATCATGAATACTGTTCTATGAACTCATTAACCTCTTGTTGCTACCGTATTGTGGTGACATATGCCGTATACATGACAACGAAATTATGTCAATCCACAAAAGCTTCATACCATTTCGTCCTCATGACACCAGCTTTGTTGGTGCCCTGAAACGGTATTTTTGGAGAACAGGCGCCAAAACAAAAAATCCCACAACGCCACCCTCACGTTGGCGCATGGATAGTCACAACACCATTTTATGGAAATGATGATGTCATAGTACCACCTGACCAGAAGAAGAAAACCCTGGACGTAACCTCATGTGCATGCTGACCTGTCTGTGTACAGCGCCACATATAGGTGTGACATACAGCGTTTTAACCTTTCCACCTGGACACAGACATTTCTTGAAACGATATGTGTGTGGACGCAAAACTTTTAGAATCCGCAAAAGAAAAACACCATGAGCATGTTGTGTGGATGTAGCCAGAGGTACATGGCACGCGTGATGCTTATTGCCACAGTACTGTGGACATAGCCACTTCAAAAAATGGAAACAGAGGACCTTTTCATATCATTCTCAAATTTTAGCAAGGAAAAAGTTCAATCAAATGCTCATGGACGAGGTAACTGACCATGTCTGAGCCATAAATGTAATAATCACAAAATAGCAGTTAAATTATAACAGAAAGCCTGAACTACAGCCATAAATTACTCCAAAACATGGCACAGAATTCCCGTTAAATGTTTTTTTTCCCTTTTCTCTTGGTTTATTTGCATCAGTTTGTGAACAAATACTTGACTGTGCTCCTATACATGATCTTTCTTCTGTTATTACTCATTTTTGTCCTATTAATCGCTGTGGTCGTTACTAGACATGGTACAGACGTGTTCTGAATCCTGAACTCTGCTCTGAATCACAGTGACATAAAACAAAAACAAAACATTCATAAATTACCATCATTTTGGTCTGCAACCTGAGGTATTCACAGCACTGAATAACATACAGAATTCCAGTTTTATCTCCATAAACATGTGATTTATGAAATAGCGACGCTTTAGAGACAAGCCACCTGAGAAGTAGTTAAAAGTATTTTCCACTTCTGGCCAGTTTCAACATGTAAATTACACAAACAAAAGCCTATTTGGTCTGCCGTCGCTGCGTGGAGATCGCTGGTATGATTAGGAACAGATCATATTTTATCTGGAGCCGGGCTTTGGTCTTTGTGTCACATATGTTCACAATTAGCCGGGAGACGAAGGTCCGGCTGCGGTCGCCTGTGGGGAGGGAAATCATGAGTTCACAATCTTTAAGAGATTAAAGCTGCATCATGGGAGAAATGTGTGTGTGCGGGGAGAGACGAGGGAGCTCCATCTGTTTCTATATCGGAGTGTCTTCTTGACGTCTTCCAGACCATGATGCACCTCATCACAACATGCTGTAATTTAGAACATGGGCTGCAACTGCACATCTGTTTTCCACCATTTCTGAAGGGTTTGTAAGGCTGTGGCATGTCCTACACATAATATCCGCTGTATCATGGTGTGCATGTGGGGTGTATTATATTCAGAGTAAACACTGGCCCAGAACTGCTGGGCCTCTGATACTATTGTGTATGTGTGTGATGGCCCTGTTTGTACAAAACAATGTATCTGATTCACTTATCACGTTTCACACGACCGCACTGTGAAAGGTAGAAAATCTGAACCATGCATTGTATGTATATGTGTAGGAGAAAATAAGAGTAGTAATAGGAGTAGATTTAAACTAAACAATGGATGAGATGCAGCAGGAATCTGGACAGGGTTTGTCTGAATGACTGGATCACATGTGTGGGATGTGTTTTTCTATTTATTAGTTTTTCTTGTTTTTGTTTAACGTTTGTTTTTAATTACAGTTACATCTGAATTACTTTTTAAAGCAGACATTCTGGCTTAGTTTAATTAATATGTCTTTGTTTTATAATGTAGGATGTCGACAAACTCAACATATTGTTTAGTAAGTAATCAACATAGGTTGAAACTTATTGCATAAATTAAGTATCATTTAGTGAAAAAACACTGGACAAATACCATCAGTAATTGATGGTTAAACACTGGTGAATGTCACCAGGGCTGATGGCAGTTAAAGGGTTAATATTCATTCATATAATCCAGGCCAGTGGTGTAGTCCAGGTATACGTGGATATACAGAGTATACCCACGTATTTTTCAGTCAGTATTGCGTATATCCACTTGTAAACCCCCCTGATGTGCACCAGTCAGTAGAATCTGAACCAAATTAGCCATGTTTCCTCTCAGACGGTGAAGCCGTGACCCGCCTACTCTGCCTCTATTGGCTAGTACTCACTGCTGTCACTGATTAGATTGGTTAATTTTAGGCGTGAGGACTGATGAGCCAATCAGAGGAAGAGTAGGGTGGGTGACTGAGGAAATTATTGCTAACTAGTGCTGTCCACCTCTGGAACCTGATTGGACAGCTCCTCAGGTGCCAGTGCCACCCCAGTTGATTGACAGGTCACTGCACATCTCTTTCAGAGATGCATGCTTATTGGAAATGCGAAAAAGAAAGGCAGACTAAATGTCTTTTAACTGAGTGACACATATGAAGAGAACCTACTTTAATGGAATCCATAATTGTGAGGTCAGTTTGAAGGTGGTTTCAGAATGAGTCACTGTTTTAAACGACTGGAAATATGAGTGCACATTTAGAGGAGGGATGGTGTCGCCAATGTTAAACCGTGTGAAAAGGCTAACGTTATGAAATGCTAATGTTATGAAAGGCTAATGTTATGAAAGGCTAATGTTATGAAAGGTTAATGTTATGAAAGGCTAACATTATGAAAGGCTAACATTATGAAAGGCTAACGTTATGAAAGGCTAATGTTATGAAAGGTTAATGTTATGAAAGGCTAATGTTATGAAAGGTTAATGTTATGAAAGGCTAACGTTATGAAAGGCTAACATTATGAAAGGCTAATATTATGAAAGGCTAACATGAAAGGGTAACGTTATGACAGGCTAATGTTATGAAAGGTTAATGTTATGAAAGGCTAATTATGAAAGGCTAATGTTATGAAAGGCTAACATTATGAAATATTAACGTTATGAAAGGTTAATGTTATGAATGGTTGATGTTATGAAAGGTTAACGTTATGAAAGGCTAACATTATGAAAGGTTAATGTTATGAAAGGTTAACGTTATGAAAGGCTCACGTTATGAAAGGCTAACGTTATGAAAGGTTAACGTTATGAAAGGTTAACGTTATGAAAGGCTAACGTTATGAAAAGTTAATGTTATGAAAGGTTAATGTTATGAAAGGCTAATGTTATGAAAGGTTAACGTTATGAAAGGCTAATGTTATGAAAGGTTAACCTTATGAAAGGCTAATGTTATGAAAGGCTAACGTTATGAAAGGCTAACGTTATGAAAGGTTAACGTTATGAAAGGCTAACGTTATGAAAGGTTAATGTTATGAAAGGCAAATGTTATGAAAGGTTAACGTTATGAAAGGCTAATGTTATGAAAGACTAATGTTATGAAAGGTTAATGTTACGAAAGGCTAACGTTATGAAAGGCTAGCGTTATCCTATGTTTTCCTCATGTTGAATCCATTTCCATTCCTGCAGCTGCTTGTGTGTCCAATAAAACCTACAAACTGCTCCTGATCAAGTCATGATCATTTTAAAATAGTGAGCAAATATTACTGATAGACTTTAGGGTAAACTAAATAGAGTAGTCTGACATGTCACTGTTTCTAAACATCATTTTTCTGGACTTTTTCTGGAAAAAAGAAGCCAAAAATTGAGAGAATACCCACTTCTCCAGGGACAACTACACCACTGATCCAGGCTGTTTGGTTTCTTTTTGCCTTGTAAACAAACAAAGTTTCATTTCATTCTGTCTTACTTCTAAGAACTTCTGAGAACTGTTGTATTTTCATCATTTTATTTTTCATCCATTGTTTCTATTACTTAATTTCCTTTAGCAATAAAAACTATAACATGTTGTGTCAAAGGAAGCTGAGATCCAGATGTAAATAAAGCATTAATTTAACCCTGAAGCCCTTGACAAAGGCTAATATGTGATGAAAACATGTCTGCTAATCCATTAATCATTTCCTGTTTGCACTGTTGATTTGTTTGTATTCAGTTTGTTTCTCCGAGTCCATAAAATACATCAAGCTGTCATTCTAACACTTTACATGTGATGATAAAGAGAAACGGAAGTGGAGGAAGCTAATTAGTAGAATACAAGTTTTAACTGAAGGAGGAGATAAACATATACTGACACAGGTATTTTTATTTTTTCTGTCCACATGACCTTTGTTTACTAAATATCTGTCAACACAACAACGCAAAAATGACTCCAAACTGGTCCAAACTCTCAGACAAACCTCAGTCCATATAATTAAAAAAAAGAAATGCATCTGAAAAAAAAACTGTTGCATCATGATATTTCCAATATAGGCAATTATCTAAATAAAGAAAAGCCCAAACTTGTACTTTCCCAGGTCTCAGGAAGTTAAGTATCTTCTTAATAAATCATATTTTTAAATATTTCAAAATGCATTTCAACTTTATCCTAATTTTGAGTAATAAATCAATCTAAAAAAAAATCTAGATGTTTTTTTTCATCATTCATGCATGAAAGGGTTCATGTGGATGGGACATTAAATTTCAGAAATATGTCTTGATAAATGGGACCAAGTCAAAATGAATTTGTCTTTATCTAAAATATGGACATGTATACTGTGGATGGACCCAAAGCAATACTATAGACATGAATAAATTACAGTGTGATGTCATAATTTTCCACACAGATTAGAAAATCCACACTTTGGAAAATGTTCTCATAAATCTCTGATCTAAAGCAGTGTTTACATATGGACAAGAGGCCTAAATGTAGAGAAAAATATCTGTTTTGCAAAAAATCTGCATTAGTTTGAACAAATAATAAAAGTCTGAACAAGTCAGGAAGTGTTTTGATAGAGTAAAGCACAGGTGTCAAATATGAGGCCTGGGGGCCAAACCTGGCCCCTCGAGGGTCCAGTCCGACCCCTGGGATGAATTTATGAAATGCAAAAATTACATGGAAGATTTTAACAATCAAAGATGTTAAAATCATTTTAATTCAGGTTCCACATACAGACCAATTAGATCTCAGTTGGGTCAGAGCAGTAAAATACTATTATAATAACCTATAAATAATGACAACTGTAGAGTTTATCTTTGTTTTCATGTAAAAAAAGTAAAATTACATAAAAATGTTTATATTGACCAACTATCCTTTGAGAAAAAATGTGAATAACCTGAACAAATATGAACAACCTGAAATGTTTTCAGAGAAGTAAATGCAATTTTACCAATATTCTGCCTGTTATTAAATGTTTTGTGTATTTGTGGTATGACCCTGGGTCATACTTTGGCTGTTTATGTGTGTACATATGTTTTCTGTTTAGTGGGTGTTCTCCTCCAGTCCTGTAGGGGTGCTGTGCCCTTTTGTGTCTGTCTTGTTTTTGTAGGTGAAGCTCCTGATTGGTGGAGCATGAAACCCCGCCCCTTTAAAACTGCCAGCTCCCAGCTGTGTTTCCTGTGTGTGGTCGTCAGTCTTCGTGTGTTAATTCATAATTTTGTACGTAGTTGTAAATAGAATTTTTGTAAATTTGATCCTTTTTCTGGTAGGGGAGGTCGGCTCTTTTGTTTTACCGTTTTCTCCTGTTTTATTCGTAGGGAGTTTAGGTTAGTTTTCTGTATTTTTTTCTTGCATTTATTTTGGACGAGGCAATTTAGTTTTGAACATTGAAGAAGATATTTTATTTGTTGTTTTAGCCACACCCTCCCCTAACCCTTCTTTAGTTGTTAAAAACTAAATCTTGTGAACTTTAGTTTTGGACTGTGCTTGGGAGCTGGGAGAGACAAAAGTCAGCATATCTGTACGCCCTGGTAAACCCCCAGGCCGGGGCGTAACATTTGTAATTGTAATAGAAGTTGTAACGCACATGTGTAAATGATAAACTGAGGTAGAATATTGTTGAAATTGCACTTGTTTTTCTTGAGACATTTCAAGTTGTTCAAGTTGTTCAGATTTTTATGGAAACACTGTAAACATTATCACAATGTCGTTTTCTTTTTTCACTGTGATTCTTTTACTGGTCTGGCCCACCTGAGATCATACTGGGGTGAATGTGGCCCCTGAACCTGCAGTAAAGGAACCAAACCATGGTTCAGTTTGATCCAGACCAAGACCACCTCTTCTGGTCCAACCAAAGATCCTAAACTGAGTTCAATCATACTGAAAAGACACTTTGTACTGAATTCTGAGCATCAGTGACGAGTTGAACTTTTAATGAACTGAACTGAACTGAATCCCAGACAATGAGAGCATTCACTGAGCGTTTCCTCCACATCAGCCCATCGGTGGGTTTGGAAATGGGGTACGCTGTCATTTCAGTGTCATTAGGATGTGCAAAGAGCTGACTGTGTGCGCATTGTGTCAACTTTACAAGGTGATAATAAGTCAGTGTTGTGTTTACAGCTTGTTGGCCTCCCCCAAGTGACCAAAACTTCCATGTGAGGTAATAATAAACACATGCTGAGTGGAAGCGTAACCCCAGGCCCAAACAGAACCTGGAGGGAAAACCGCACCAGTGCGCCGTCACGTGTGCTCTGTCTTTGATTTTCCACGACTATCACGGCCACATGGGCGCCATCTGGGTTCAACATGGACGACGTGTATACCACCACGCGGGGACTTTCAGTGATACAAAGTGGGCCCGGGATGAAAGTGGGTCCACGACAGGGGGACCCACAACCCACTGAACCAGTGAAGTGGGTCCTGGATGGGCATCTGTGGGGATTCAATGAAAAACTGCCCTGGGTTCCTTTAATTAGTGTAAGAATACCAATTCATCAAGGTCAACATATAATGAAATAGACCATGAAAAAAGAACAGGATGCATTGTTTTTGTCTGCAACAAACTCCTGCAGTCAGTGTAGACCCTAAAACATGACAGAGCTGAGCAGGATGAATATATACATCTAACATGATGATGGCAAAAGTGCTCTGGAATTTATATTACTGCATTTTAGATCTCTACAGTTGTATTTTGTCCTATTTGGATGATAATTAGGTTTTTCTACAGTGTGTGAATGAGCTCCAAGTGTCATTTTGCATTTTATTACTATACTATAATGATCTTAGGCATGTTTTCATCATTTGTGGATATTCATGTTTTTATTACATTATTACTCCCCCCTCAAAGGGGATGCAAGGGGTATTCTTACCGCCTGTTCTGTTTTCATCAGGGTTTGTTGTGTGTTTGTTGTCTGTGTGCAAGACTCAAAAAGTTATGGACAGATTTGGATGGTATTTTCAGTAAATGTTGATACTGGGACAAAGAACAAATGATTACATTTTTGTGGTGACGGGGGGCGGGGGGGGGGCTGAACTGCCTTGGTGGAGTTGGAGGTCTGCGCTCTCCAAATGCTTTTCTAGTTTTTGGTTTGGTTTTTTCTTTCTTCTTTCTTTCTTTCTTTCTTTGTTAACACTCTAGCAGAAAAACTATTGGTTGAATTCATACCACATTGGGTTTATAGATTACCAGTGACCCACAACAGATGTCATTACATTTTGGGAAAAGTAGGTCAAAGTTCACATTTTTAAATTAATTTTAGAAATCTTTTTTTCCCCCACTTTGTAATGGGCGAAATTTCAAATGTCTACAAAAACAACAATTTTGTGTCAATTTACTTCAACCTTGGCACATATATAGAGACAACTTATATGCAGACATCAGCACATGCATAGACATGATGACATCAGCTGGAATGATTATAAAATAAGCTACAATACATGTGAGGGGCAGGGTTTGTGGTGCCTGGCACCACTTGTTTCCTTTATTTTCATGTTATTTTGTCACTAATAACTAACACTTACAGCTCATAGTTGATGTCAATGAATCTGATGTAATTTATCATCTGATTATGCAGTGTCCTCAGTCTGCAGAGGAGCGCCTTCAGCCACAGACTGAGCTGTTCCAACACTAGATATGCAAAGTGGTCGTCCCTGGTGCAAAAAGACTGTATAACTGTTCAAGTGGGAGGGGAGGTGGGAGGAGACAGGAGGAGGAGCATCTGGGTGGGGGTGTATAGGAGGGAGGAGCTTAGGAACACTTATGTCCTTGGGTGGGTTTCGATGCTTTTATATTTTTGTTTTTATGCTTTTATGTTTTTATGGAATAAGTAGAAAACACATCTTGTCTTTTAAGTTTACTTCTTTTTAATCTAAGTTATTCACAGCTGCTTATACTCTGCATTTATTTATTTATTGAGTGTTAATGTGGTATGGCTGTGTTTGTGGAGCAGTGAGCGCATTTTGTATTCTGAATTTCCCCTAGGGGATTAATAAAGTACATCTATCTATCTATCTATCTATCTATCTATCTATCTATCTATCTATCTATCTATCTATCTAATGTCCACACTTAATATTTCTGCAAAACATGGTCGACAGTAGATTCAGAAAAACCTTGAATCATGGAACAAAGTTTGTTCGTCCTTGTAGTGACTATTCTCCTTCAACATCTTAAATTTAACAGTAATTGCACTCAGGTAACCACAATGGATTTACTTTATCCTCCAAAGGATGATCTGGTTTTCCAGAATAAACATAAGCCAGATGGGGCTCATATATTCACTTTAAAGAACACGCTGATACAACTTAATTAAAGACTGAACAACATATACGGATCTGTATATAGAAATCAAGGGGGTTTCTAGATATTCTTCAAGGTAATGTAATAGTTTATATCCAAACTGCAGAGTTTCTGGTCAGATAATAAAAACCAAAAGCCATCACAAACAGACAAAACCTCCAGAAACCAGAGAAAACTAGAGGAAAATGTAGCTTTGATCAGAGGCAAAAGGCGTGAGAAAAGGTGGATCAGACCATGGGTCATGTTTTTAGCCCAAAAGGCCGTCATTATGATCTTTTGTCCTGATTGCCCATCCCTAGTCAGACTTGGGATTTTTACTGTAAAGGTATATCCGACCCAAACACTGGTTTTCAGTCGTCTTAGTTACAACTAATCAGTATCCTCTGTAAAAGAAACATACAGTAGCTGATCCCCTGTAAGTACCTGTTATTTGGGGGTATGTGATTCTAAATGTAACATGAAAACACACCTTTCATTGTGCTGATTTATACAAGCATTTCATTGAGTTTACAGACAATGAGCGACATCATCTGTATCATGATCTGGATCTGAAATGACCCAACAGGGATCAGAGTTTTGGTCACATTCCACAAGAGTAAAACTTGAGTACATCCCTGATCTAAACTGAGATTAGATTTCTGTAAATGGTGCCACACAAATAAAATGACCTTGTATTTGTTGCTTTACACATGTAACTTGTATTTGGGGTGGAGAAAATAGATTAAATGTCCTGGAGCTGGCAGATGGGATGACTGAAATGCATCCTCAGCTTCTGTTTGTGACACGGAGCTGGTTAGGCCACGCATTCAAAAACACATGGAAGCGACAGGAACCTCCTTCCCAGTGCCTTCAATGCCAACCAGGTCTGGTTTGAGTTGCAACCCTGAAGGTCCAGATTTATACAAAGCCCGAGCTGAAAGTCAGTCTCATAGGACAGAGAAACGCCCCGAGGGAGGCGGTCATCTGGGATTACTGGGCCGAGAGAGCGGGCAGATCATATTCCCATTTCCTTGTCTTTTACCTCTCAGTTCCGTCAAAAGAAAAGCAGCTTCAAGTGGATGTGCTGAGGCTAGTAACGCAGATCTGTTTCAGCTCAATGTCAGTGTGAGATTTTATATGAAAAACATCACATCCAGTGGGGTTTTGGTCACTTCGCTTTTGAAATTCACATCTTTAAAAAAAAAAAAAAAAAGAGCAGAAACAGGTTGCAGAATTAAAACCTTCAGTGTTTCTGGACTCAGTTATGGTGACAAAAACAAAACTATAATATTTATTTATCATGCTTAAAAGGTGTCTAATGGGACTTTAATTGGCTTGCCTCAACATAAAACACTTGTAATATGTAAAGGAATACTTCAGCATTTAGAGAAAAACACACTTAAAGGTACAGGCAGATGAGAAGACCGATACTACTCATGTTTCTGAGTATTAAATATAAAGTTACAGGACATTGGGTTCTAAGGACTGGAATCAAGTTGTAAACAACAACGTATCAACATTTATGTCTTATATGGAGTTAACCGGCACTGGAAAATGGCAGCGTCCCACTATCAAAACCTGGTATTTGTAGGTTAATTCTCCAAGTGCTAATGCTAAATGCTAGGTGCTGTGAGTAAATAACATCATATATAATCATATGGGGATAATTAAGAGAAATAATCTTTATATTTAGGCTTATAATTCAGATATGTGTATGTTGCATATATCAAGGTTTGGGTCACTGATTAAAATTAATTATTCATTATTATTAGTAATTATTCATTAGCATTAAGAACTACAATGAAATAGTTATACATTGTGGATTTCTTTTTTGGGGGGGCTAACTTATTGCCTTCAATATTCTTCTAGTATTCTGTTTAAATTTGTAATTTCTCTTTGTCTTTTGTTCACCTTTATGTTTTACTCCTACTTACACTGTAAAAAATGACTGTAGAATTAACACCAAAAAGTTGTAAAATTGCAATATAAAAAAATCTGTAAGCGAAAATACAATGCAAAGTTGTTTATTTGAAAAGATTTTTGTGTTAACAGTTAAATCAAATGTAGCTGTAGGTTTTACAGGAAGAGTATGCTAACAAAACCAGATTTGCATGAAGAAATTATGCATTTCTATTGTTCTGAGAAAATAAAACTGTACGTTGGAAAACAATGTGGTGCTGTTTAAATTGTAAGACCATAATTTTGAAATAACAGCCTATTCTCATACTATTTAAGTTAATTTAATAATTCTGCCATTTTATGCACCTATGTGTTCTATATATGTATGTGTGTAATTTTAATTGTGTTTTATTTTAACAACTCTGTACGGTGACCTCAAGTGTCCTGAAAGGCGCCTATAAATAAAATGTATTATTATTATTATTATTATTATCATTATTATTATTATTATTATTATTGTTATTATTATTATCTCCACCAAGTGTAACAGCGCACATTATGTTTTCATCGGGGTCTGTCTGTCTGTTTGTTAGCAAGATAACTCAAAAAGTTATGGACAGATTTTCATACAATTTTGAGGAAATGTTGATACTGGAGCAAGAAACAAATGATAACATTTTGGTGGTATTGGGGGGGGGCTGATCTGCCTTGGCGGAGGCCTGCACTCTCTGAGTGCTTTCCTAGTTATTATTATTATTATTTATTATTATTATTATATTGTTATTATCATCATCAATACTACTACTACTAATAATAATATTTATATAATATATATCACAGGGTTGAAAAAAAATCGCAATGTCAGTTTTTTTCAATATCGTACAGCCCTATTCCATACATTTGTTTCCATTTTCCATACTTTTCCAGACCTGTAAATTTATCAAATCAAATTCCATACTTTACTTGCGTAGGAACCCTGAATGCACCGTCCAGGAGCCTCTGCAGTTTCACTCTGAACGCTGAGCTTAGCGTATAAATGCAGCATCACACTGAACACTCAGCAAGGGGACTAATTTATTCCCCATCATTCATAGCGGTGCGTGGCAGGTCACAGCTTTGTTTACAGGAAACACAAAACCCTACATGTGGCATCTTTAACATCTCCAGATAATCCGGTACACGAGTGCGGCAGACACACACTGGCAGAGCACTCGGTGTTGACAGGAGTCGAACATCTTCTTCCTTTGCTCTGCATGTAATTATACACTTACTTCTTGAAAACCCTCCAACTTTGTTTATATTCGAACCGGCCAAGTGTGCACTCACAGCCTGCTAATGAGCAGACGTGGGGCTCTGGTGCTGATAGCGAACGTGTGCAGCTCACAGACTCCCTCTCCTTTCTGAAGGCTACCTATCAGCAGCACAAAGCAATGGAGGCGACTGGAAACCTGCTGTGTGTTGTGAAGCCTCACGCAGATACAATAGTTTAACCACAGCCAATTAGCAGACGGCACATCACAGGTAGTTATGGCAACATATAATAAGACACATACTGTTCGGTTTCTAAATTATTTCTGCATCAGGCATGTACATTCACAACCGTTACTTTGCGCTTCTTTTTAATTATCGCACCACACCGGCTTATCCTAGAAGACCCAAGGAGCGCCAATGTAAAAAACACAAATGGTACGACACTGATAACTCACAATTTGCTAATGATAAGTCTTAAATGAGCCCTTAACATGACCATGTATCTTAACCGGACGAGGAAAATGTTAATCAAAAGGAAGACGCAAAGAAAAGACACCAGGACACATCTGGAGGTAATGTGACTCACACTGCGATCGGATCAGACAGTTGTACTTTCAGTTTTACATATTTTAGCCCCGTTTAACATGTTGGAATAAACAAACACAGTGGGGGAACTCTATTACAGAGCAATCAGCTGTATATATATATAGTCCTTACATAGGCTCAGCTCAGTACGGAAATAAATCCAAGCATCTCAGCCAACACAGCAGTCACTTACAATTAGGGATGGGTACTGAATTCAGTACTTTTATTGGTACCGACTGAATTCTGTCAGTGTTACCGAGTATTAGTACTGCAACAACGAATCAATTAAATCAATCCAAATTGAATCTTACAAAGTTGGCACCAAATTTGGCAGCCAGTTTGTTGGGTTTTGAGGACGTTAGTACTGAGGCATGTCCGTATGCTGTTTAGTGCAGCAGAGGAAAACAGCAGCACGGCTGAGGCTTCGGATGCCGGGTCAGATTTTTAAACATACGTTTACATGACGTTCCCGGTGGCCACAGCAGCCCGGTTTGCCCAAAACGTAGTGTGTTGTTAATGTAACACAACTTGAATATGGAGAAAAAAACTGGCCAAAATTCCATGGCGCAGTATGTTTGGGCAAACAGGGTTGCCATGGCCACCGCGAACATAATGTAAACCTAGCTTAAGACAGCCTACATGTCATGATTACTTTAGCCCGCTAGCTAGTTAGACACTATTGTTGTAATTCTAAGGTTTTCATCCGTCTCCGTTGATCAGACCACCGTTCTAACGTTACCTATCATTGACTGGAACTAATATACAACACGAGTTTGAAAGCCTCTAACCGGAGCTGGTTGAAGACGATGTTTTGCTCGTCACTTGCCATAACAAGTCTAGGTAGCGGGCTAGTGCTCGCTAACTAGGCCTGAAGCCATGCAGGGATGTAAACATTAGTGACTTGTCTGCAGCTATACTGCTTTGGGTTAAATACTGACCTTTGAAAATTGAGTCTTTTGTATTTGTGCAAAGAATCGATTAGTTATTAAAATAATATAATCAATTGTTAAAAGTATCATCAGTTGCAGCCCTGCTTTTGTATTGCTTCACATAAAGTCAAACTACCACATTTCGGTATCTTCAGTGCATCATCACGTTGCATGTGTCCAGTGAGAGAGTGGAGGAGCGTCTACCTGATGTGACGACGGCATTCGATGCATGAGAGTGCGAAGTGGCGAAGTTGATGATAGCAGCAAAAGTGGTGGATAGCAAGCGTTCGAAGGTGTGGCTCCACTTCGCTAATCCTGATGCAGACCGGCTAGCTGCAGTTCTGTAATGCTAAATGTAAAGCAGCAACGCCTCAAACCTGCGGAACCACTTAGTCTAACGAATCTACACCTGAAGGCTGACGAATGAACAGGAATGGAGCTCCACCAGCCGCACTAGCAACATCAACATGTCGACCAAGCGAAAGCAGGTGTGTGGAACTCCCGCTTCCCACAATGCACGTCGCAACAACTTTCCGATAATGCCGAGTGAGCTACCGGCTGTGTTTGTAAATATATACAGTGTTTATGGTGGAGTACACTCTGAATAGTTACACTGTGAGGGAAGCCATTCAGATGCGTAATCGCAGAAAATACCTTATGGATTCATGATACTTAGGCTATGACTCGCGTTTGACAGATTTGATGAAAAATTGTTGACAAAAGTCATAGGCAGCTTTAAGTGTAAACAATAAATATATAAACACATTAGACGTACTGAAAATATTTACTGAGAAACACCTGAAAAAACATAAATAGATTTCTGACTGACACAGCCTTGATCTTAGTCCATCAAATATTAAACGCCATCCATCCATCCATCTCTCTTCTGCTTATCCGGGCCGGGTCGCGGGGGTAACAGTCTAAGCAGGGATGCCCAGACTTCCCTCTCCTCAGACTCCTCCTCCAGCTCTTCCGGGGGGATCCCGAGGCGTTCCCAGGCCAGCCGAGAGACATAGTCTCTCCAACGTGTCCTGCGGGTCTTCCTGAGGTACTCCTCCCGGTGGGACATGCCGGAAACACCTACCCAGGGAGGCGTCCAGGCAGGCATCCGAAACAGATGCCCGAGCCACCTCAGCTGGCCCCTCTAGACGCGGAGGAGCAGCGGCTCTACTCCGAGCTCCTCCCTGGTGACTCGAGCTTCCTCACCCTATCCCTAAGGGTGCGCCCCAGCCACCCGACAGAGCAAATATTACAGCAAAAATAAAAAATGTGGTTGTTTAGACTTTAGATATAAATATAAATGACTGAAAATAAAGACGTTTTTGGTCACGATTAAATTTTTCAAGCTGTTCATGAATCCTTGTTTACAGGTTTATGCAGTTGGGGAAACGGAAAAACTTAGAAAAATATCTATACTTGGAAAAAAAAGGCACATTTCTGGTCAGAAGTAGAACAATATTGGAATATATATGTTCTATTTTTATGCCTGTGTCTGTGTATGCAGCTGTGTTTTGGGTTCTTTTGCCCAGTATTTTACCTCTGATTTTATTGTCAAACATTTTGTGAATCTTCTCTGCAAAAAGGTGATCTAGAAATAAACTGTATTATTATTATTATTATTATTATTATTACTATTATTATTATTATTATTATTATTATACCATTTCATCGGGGTTGTCTGTTTGTTTGTTTGTCTGTTAGCAAGATAACTCAAAAAAGTTATGGATGGATTTGGATGAAATTTAAATTTTCAGGAAATGTTGATACTGGCACAAGGAACAAATGATTAAGTTTGGGTGGTGATGTTATGAGGGAGAGGTCATTGGGCCAGATGCATGCAGCCAGTCCAAAAAGCTTTAGTATGTGGGATAGTGTTTACAATATGTTATAAAGAAGAGTGCGACAGAATGATCTACTAGTCCTGATCACCTATCTGTTTATATGTGTAAATTATATTTCTTTCACAGTGACGTGCAGTGGGGTTCATGGCTGGGGAGGCACTGACTCTTTCAGAACCAGATCTACAAATATATGGTGGTCTGAGAAACTGAATGAGAGAGTGAGCCAAAGGAACGGCCTGGGTAAAGGGCTTGCATCAGGTCAGCATAGGTAGACTGGCAGGAACTCACAGGAAACCTTCAAAAAGAGCCATTTCAACTACAAATAAAAAAGTTTATGGTCTGACCTTTATTTGTACATGAAATCCATGCGCCGATCCTGGTGAATTAAAGTGTATTAAAAAAAAAACGAAGAAGATTATCAGCGCATGAATCTGTGGACTCACAGGTACCATCTATCCTGAGGCAGGGGTACTGTCTGCCTCCCCTAGTGACTGTTTCACTGCGGTTTTAGGATTAATCTGTGAGCCTGAACACATTACAGAAATACATTCCATACATTATGCAGATTATGGAAGGACAGAGCATAGAATCAGAGTGTTTGAAAGCATTTGAACTGCGATATACAGAGGGACAGCCACACAGTATTTTCATGGGTACCAGCAGAGTTCATGAGGGGAGGAGACAGTTCTGCTGGAGGCACAGCACAGCGCTGCCTCCTCCTGTATTTGAACGCAGCATGCGGAAATTCTGCTATTCTAATTGACAAAAAAAAAAAATAATAATAATAATAATATTGGATTCGAAGGGAAAATGAGTTTATAGGACATACCAGCTGACAACTATCAACATTTATTATATTTTATAGTCAAGTTTTTTTTCTTTTCAAGATTGACAAGGGAGGCTCCGCCTCCCTGCTCTGACTGCACGTCACTGCTCTTTCATCTATATACATGTAATTGTGTTTATTAGTGGTTTTCATATTTGAGATCCAGGTTGGGTTGGTATAGGGGTTGCCATTGTTTCTGGGGGAGTGGGGTTTATACTTTGTGTGTCACAAAATCTTATATCATGAAATTTGAATTTCTTTTTTTTTGTATGAGACTTTTGGAGATGCACAATGAAATAAATAAAAAACTGGTTTAAAAAAAAATTGGGTGTGATATTGGGGGGGGGGGGGGGGGGTGATCAGCCTTGGCAGAGGTCTACCGTCTCCGTGTGCTCTTCTAGTTATTTCATTATTAATATAATGTTTAGGATATGCACAGATATGAACCAGCCTACATTTTAAGAAATTAATGATCACAACGGTACATCTAACACCAGGAAAAGCAGAGATAAACATGGCTGGATATAAACAGGAATATTAGCGATGCATTTGTTTTCATTAGCTGTGCAAACATCTTTTTTAGGTATTTTGTCTTTCCTCAGAATACAGGCACACATCAGGATTAAAGTGCAGTCACCGAGGCCTGTAGCTGGAACAGTATTTAGCTTCAGATGTTTTAGCTGAATAAACATGCTGACTGAGAAAACATCAGCATCCTTTCCCCCTTGGTGCTCGACAGGCAAACAGAGATAATAATACAACAATAACATGAAAATATCTGGCTTTAAACAGTCGATACTTTGCGGGTTGTGAGTATGTGAACTGTGCAGCTCAGACCACCCTGCACATCCAGACCACAGACCACTAATATTATAACCATTCACGAGTGTGCTGCCTTTCAGTTTGGATAATCGACTGCAAACAACAAGGATAAACGTGATGCCAAATATTTATGCCCGACCAAAATATGACAGCTCCACAAATGAGTCCAAAAACCACTCCTTCCATCAGATACCGGGACAAAGTAATAACTTCAGTCTAATAGCGAGGCTTAGCGTGAAACCGCAGCGGTGTTGACAAGCTGCGTTTCTGCTTGTCCGTATCGCCAAACTCCAAAATCTGTACTTTTATAAGTAACAGCAGATGTTGTGGATTTATGAGGAAAAAAAAGACAGCAGCTGAAGGATCCAACAGGGTCTGAACGATATGGTGATTGTGAAATAATAAAAGTATTTGCTCTGCGTCTTATCACATCTCTGAACATACAAACATCATACACAGACTAAAGCACGTTAAGTACAGTTCCAGTAACTGGAGCTGAGAATATCCAACACCCATTTCCCAATAAAACCCATGAATCCCTCAAGGCTTTAATACGTGTTTTTATGCACATTTTCAATTTACAAACCAAAAAAAAGCACCCCCAGTCCACTTTATGAACCTGCCAACTGTGTGGGTGTAATGGACAGATGCTGCTCTATCCAACAATACAAGGCTTTGTTATTGGATAAAAATGACAATTCTATTAAATGAAGAGAAGTACTGTAGGTCTGCCCTTCCATTATACCACATGGGAAGTCAATGGCAAGAACATGCTTTTTTTGTTTTTATCCTCTCTGAATTGTGTTACACCTATTACATCTGTCTCATAGTCAAAGTCAAGATGATCAATGAGGTGAACTGTCCAAGGGACCTGAGTTTTCATATTATGCTGATATGACGCTAAAGGACAGACTGTTTAGTGGAGAAGGGGTGGGATTCAATAAGTTCTACTTCCTCCCACTCCTTTTCGAATGTGCAAATGAAGTCATGCTTTGTTTTCATGTATGTGTACAGGTTTTTTTGTTTTGTTTTCTTATAATCTGTTTTATTTGGAAAGACTAAGTAGGACTACTTTGTTTTGCTGCATATTCAAAATAAATTAACCAAAAAAAAAAAAAAAAAAAAGGTTATTTCTATAGCACATTTACAACAACGCAAAGAGCCCAAAGTGCTGTACAAGTATATAGGTAAAAATAAAAGATGTAGTAAAACTAATAAAAATATATAGATATAGAAGATAAGATATACTAAGACTGATTAAACAGATACACAATAATAGGATAAATACTATCTAAAAATACAACCAGAAGATAAAACAAATAAAAATCACACATTTGTAGTAAAAGCCAGTGCAAATAGGTGGGTGTTTAAAAGAGATTTAAAGAGTTCAATGGACGGTGCACAAGTTGTCTGTTTAAAATTTAGCTTTACAAGTCAAGAAAGTCAACATTTGAGGTGAAGATAGTAAAGTAACACCTGGTTTAGCACAAAAACAGCTTAGTGGACTGCATCATCTCACATTTCACCAAAACAGTCATTACCTCAGCATATTTCACTTCCTTCATGTTACTTTATTTACTTATTGTTGTTATGAATATTAATAATTGTAACTTTTTTTGAATTTTCTCTTTATTCTTGCTGTTACATTTGAATTTGCCTTTTGACAGGTCAATAAAGTACCTCATCCTTATCTTATGTGGGGGGAAAAAGTATAAAAAGAAGTAAAAATAACTCTAGTCTGGTCATGTTGAGACAGATTGTGGACAGAGGCCGTTACTATGACGTTCCATCTGAGTAGACTTCATATTAATGTATTTTACTGTTTTACATCAAAACTGTGACTTATTATTGTAAATTTATATTTTAATCTGAAAAACATAGTTGTAAATGATGGAATATCACACTTCATATGTGGATATTTTTATTGTGTTCATAGCTCTATATATTTAATAAATATAGTTTCATAGCTTTATTTTTGCCCCTTGCTGTGTTTTATCCTTTTTCTATGCTACCCTCTGTGTTCTTCAACTTTTGTAACAAACCAAATTTAACCAACTGGGAATCAATAAAATTGATTAATTCACATGGAATCAAAAATTTCTTCTCTCTTGCCATTAATTGTGATATGAAGTTTTCGCAAATAAAAGCTGCCTCTCGAACTGGGTGATACAACTGAAATCAAAAATAAAACACTTCCATGTTAATAAACTGACCATTTTTCTAAATAAGGACCACAAGAAAAGGAAACAACTTTAATTTAACCTTCAGCATTCATTTGACACGCAGGTTTTAATCCAACAAACAGTGGCAGTATCCAGCTTTAAGGCACAGTAAGTCTGTTATTTCCCACTCTCACACAGAACTGTGAATGCATCGCAGTATGTGCATTAAAGTGAGCGACCAGTAGAATCCCACTCTTTCTTCTGTGGTTGGTGTTATATTCAGTTGTTGCTGTCATGTATGCCATCACAGCTTCCACTATTGGCTTTACTGCTCATAGTCTTCCTCAGTTGGTTTTCGTCTGTACTTCTAGGTTTCACTTTCCTTCCAAATGTTCGAAGCAGATGGACATCTACTCTGAAGTCCGTTCAGTCGGAGATTTTTCCTTCTGTTTAAAGGAATTTTCCTTCCCACTGTCGCCAAGTGCTTTTTCTAGATGGATTTGTTGGTTTTTCTCTGTGTAATTTTGTCTGTTAAGTGCCCTGAAATAATATCTTGTAGTGATTTGGAGCTAAAGAAATACAGTTGACCTGGACTGCTGACCTTTTTCCAGTTGGTCAGGGTGACATGGCCAGAAAGTGGCATCTTGATTGTCTCAGTGTAATGGACGGATCAAAACTGTATTCATGTGTTTACCCTGCCACCCAAAGGGGAGGCGAGGAGCATTGTTTTTGGTTCAGTTTGTTTCTTTCTTTGTTTACACTTTGGCAGCAAAACTATTGGTTGAGTTCATACCAAATTGGGTTTATAGACTGCTCATGACCCGGAATAGATGTGATTACTATTTAGGAAAAGTAGGTCAAAGTTCACATTTTTGATGAATTTTTAAAATCTTTCTTTTTTCCCCATTTACTCATAACGGCAGAAATTAGTCTGTACTGTCTGTGTCTATGTTGACAATACATGTGAGGGGCGGGGTTTGTTGTGCCCGTCACCACTTGTTTCAACTAGAACTGAAGACAAAGACATGATTAAAATACGTTTCTTTAGTAAAACTACACACTGAATATAATATGTAATATTAAACAAGTGCAACAAAAATAAGCACTTGCAAGGATGTCAATGTGGATTATTAATTTTAAAAATAAATAAATCAACAAAATAAAGCATTGCCGACCATCAGCTAGAGAAACATTCAAACAGAGGACACATTCATCTAAAGTCAGCAATTTACATGGTTTTCAGAGAGAAAAATTCAATTAATCACCAGCATTTTTCAGTTTACAACTTTATTTGAGGTCAGTCAATCAATCAATCAATCGATGCCTGGATTTAACTGGGCAATTACTTCAGATTCTTCCATTGGATATTTTCTGTGGTAAATATGTTTCAGTTCTTTAGCCCTTTAACTGATGCAACAAGTACCTTCTCATTTCTTAAACCCCATCAGTTCGATAAAGAGCAAAAAAAAATGGACTGTGTTTCAATGGAAAAAGGTCATGTGGTCCAATGAGTCCAGATTGACCCTGTTCCAGAGGCATATGAAATGATTACCCATCATGCCTAGTGCCTTCAGTCCAAGCCTGTGGGGGCAGTGTTATGATCGGGGGTCGATTTAGTTGCTCATGTCTAGGTTCATAACGTTGTCCAGAAAACTAAACCAGCTGAACCTGAATAAACTGAATGACCAAGTCTGAATAGCAGAGGATTTTTTTTTGCTGATGACACCTTCATGTGACAACACCAGGATTCAACAACCTCAGATTGTGAAAGAGTGGTTCAGGGAGCATGGGACATCCTTTAACACATGGATTGGACACCACAGAGTCCAGACCTGAACCACATTGAGGATCTTTGGGATGCAATGGAGAGGAATTTACACAGTGGTCGGACTCTCCATCATCAAAATAAGATCTGGACAGACATGAAGCAACAATGGATGGAAATAAATGTTCTGACATTTACTGCGACATTGCAAAAGCACATGTTAACAGATATGCCTGTTGGTCACCAGGATAGACTCGGATACCCCCCCCCCCCCAAACCTCATAAGGATTAAGTGGTTCAGAAAATGGATGGATGTAAACAGATGGTTCCAAAATGTGGTAAACTGCTTCATTTCTTATGTTGTAACAAACCAGGACCCCCTGGAAAAAGAGATCTTGTATCTCAATTGGACCTTCCTGGCAACATAAATGATAACTAAAATAAAAAATAAAAGGGAGTAGAAGACACAAAACAAAAGATGTGTAGTCTGATGGGTGTTGTTAAAATGAGAAATGACATTGCAAGTATTATTTAGGAGCTGGTATTGAAGCCACTAGAAAAGAAAGACAATACCATCAAATCATGAGACACATAAAAAAAGAGAATAAAGTTGGGTTTTTTTGGTATGTATTGAAGGTAGGGTGGGAGATCTTGGAAAAATGGTTCAAGCACAATTTAAAAGTCCAAACCCCTTTCTTCAGACTTCCCCCCTGAAGCCACGCCTCCAGAGTACCAGAACGCCCAGTGCTTGTTCCTGAGGGTTCCTGAGCGTTGCGTGGTATCAATCCCCCCCCACCCAATCCATGCGTACCTCATTCATTTCATTCTTTCTCCCCCAACACCCCCCTGCTCTTATGACCCCCCCCCCCCCCTCTGAATTCAGCTCTCTTCCTCAGTATATTACATTAGCAGTTGGACTTTTCATTCGTAGTTTTGATCCATGTTCTAAGTCATCTGGGGCTGGTACGAACAGCTGATCGCAGTCAGACTGATGTCAGGCCAACAGCCCACTGACGTTTGCTTTGAACGCTGTAATCTGTGCATTTCACCATCATGTTTATCGGCAGAACTGCCCCAGTTCATACCTATCTGGCTAACATTACATTCCCTAGTGGTTCCTGTTAGTGACAAAGCAGTTTGCTGGTGAACTTCCCATCCTAATAGAGCTAATTTAGCCTAGCTCTGGTTCTGGTTTTGTTTCCTGTACAAGTGCTCCAACATGGGTTTGCACAGAGGGGGGAGGGACAAATGGCAGTTGAGTTTGACAGACATATCACCGTTCAATCATTTCGATGGGCCAGTTAAAATGATTGGATGGTGTTTTTTCAGTCCTGTCCATTCCACAGGTGACTAAATGTTTTTTTATTTTGTGTGAGAGCATTTAATTAATTGGTTGCAATCGGTGTGTGAAGGGGATTTTAAGCACTATAGTAAAAAATGCTACAGGAAAACATCTCCTACTCCACCTTTAAAAGAAAGATAAGGCTCCCTCTCTCCTGCAGACACTATATATAGACAACATATATAACTGTCATATCATCCTGCAGTTCTGCACATTCATTTCCTCAAATCTTAGTGGAAGTTCAGATTCCCGTGCCGTCTCAAAACAATCGCCTCTCCTCAGATCACATCATAATATCTTCAGTGTAATTTTTGCATTTCAAAGCTTCATCCTGTGGGCCAGATCGGACCGTTTGGTGGTCCGGTTTGGGTCCACGGGCCCTATGTTTGACACCTGTGTTCTAATTTAACCTCAGTCGTTTATCTACAGCGAAAGTAAAACGGGTCTTGCGTTGCAGTTTGAGTATTTTTAGGCCTCTGTGTTCCGACAGCTTCCAGTTTTCTCAGGCAGATGGAAGCCGAGCCCAGGCTCAGTTCACCTTGACAGCCCGGCCCCAGAGAGAGGATCTGGGTTCAGAGAGCTGGAGAGACGAGCGCTGCAGAGGTGTGAAAGACACGGGGCCAACGGGTGAAAGAGCGCCAGAGGAGGGGGAAAAGAAAGAGTCTGAGCGAGGCTTTGGCTCGCCTTTGACAGCTGGTAAGTTGAAGAGAAACAATACAGCGACGGGAGAAGCCCAGTGTGAGCGTGTTGGGGTGTAACATGCACTTTCATGACGGGGACTTCGGGCCAGTATTTGCCAGAACAAACCCTGAGAGGAAGGTTTGCCAGTGTGAAACATTATGCATGTGCAAAAACCCATCTGGATGGATAGATACTTGTCATGAAATTTACATGGCCACACAGCGCCGGCGTCGACGGCGGGTGGGCTGAGCGCCGCATGCCCTGACACACCTTTGAAGTCTGAGCTCAGCCTGAAAAATCTGCCATTCTCTGCCGCTCACACACACATCTCATCAGCGAACGGTAGAAGTCGGCAGCGATCATCACATCTCCGACGGGCCGCGGATCCACGGAGCGGAGCCCAGGCCGTGACGAGGGAGCGGGCCCACGCATTAATCCTGCATTAGCTCCGACTGCTGTCCGCTGCTAATCACCCAATATTATTATTATTCAGCAGTCGGAGAGTCGGCGCCGATCACCGGCTCATGCACTGGGTGGATTTCCATTTGTTTAAGCTGTTAGAGTATGAACCTCAGTACTGCACTGTAAGTCTGTACAGTATGTCAGATCCAAAAGTATTTTTTTCTCTATTTAACCTTTACTTAAGTGATTTATCACCATTTATTACAATATTATTCTCTGTATTTTGTGTTTTTTCAATGTATTTTCCTATATTTAATACACTGATGATTTAGATGTGCATAAAACCTCAGACTGAAGTTGAGAGTTATTATATCAAAAACAGAAAACTGATTAAAAAAAACCTGACTTTTGAAGCTAAATATATCATTAAATTAACATAAAACAATTGAACAATTTTTTTGTTTTGTTTTATTTATTGAATTATTGTTCAATACTAAATAAAAAGACAATACAAAATGAAACTAATGATAATCTTTGCTGTTTTAGAGCTTCATATATAAAACTTTCAGCTTCAGTTAACCTTTACAGACCCAGAACTATTTCTGTGATGGCATTTTTTGATGCTTTACACTTCTTAAGGGATTTATCACCATTCATTACAATATTATCGTCTGTATTTTGTGTTTCTTTCAGTGTATTTTTCTATATTTAATTCACTGATCATGTAAATGTTCATATTAGCTCAGATTAAAGTTGAGGGCTATTATATCAAAAACAGAGAAAACTGAAGAAAAATGGACTTCTTTAGCTAAATATATCATTAAATTAAAAATAATTGAAAACATTTTTTTTTTGTTTCATTTATTGAATTACTACTTATTTCTAAATAAAAAGACAATACAAAATGAAACCAATGAAACTTTCAGCTGCAAGTTAACCCTTGAAGACCTAGAACCATTTCTGTAATGGTATTTTTCTCGATATTTTACGTTTCTTTACGGATTTATCAACATTTATTATAACATTATCCTGTGTATTTTGTTGTATTTAATTTACTGGTTATGTAGATGTTCACAAAACGCAGATTACAGTTGAGGGTTATTATATAAAAACAGAGAAAACTGTTGAAGAAGTGACTTTTTAACCAAAGTTATCATTATCTGAACATAGACCCAGTGTGTCCATCCACTGTCATTGATCCAACTCCATGGGTTTCACTGGTGAATCAATGTTGTAGAAGATGATGGTGTTTCCACGGTAACTACAGAGCCTCTGAACGTCCAAACAGGTCACATCTGATGACCGTGAAAAGACGACAAACTGTATTTTACCTGAATTACTTCAAAGTACTGATAAGTTTAGCAGGTCAGAATGTGTTAAACATTTTCAACAGTAGATGCTTTTGGTCTGCACTGGCTGTTTGGGTCTGTAGGGTTAACATGAGAAAAGGATTTCAGGGGAAATGATGGACTTTACAGATCCAGTGGTCCTGCTAAACTCAACTCAACAGCTGATATGTACTGCAGAGTTCCACATAGAACTGATTTATGACAGCTGCAGTTATCTTGCTTTCTTATTTGGTTTATTGCATCATGTGTTGTTATGCCTTCTTCTAAAACTCAGAGCCACTTCTTTTAATGTTTCATGGTCGCTCAAAATAACATTGTGGTCAAGGGTGGTCTAATAATTTTTTCAGCGACTGTAACTTTTTTAAATCACCATATTAAGACAGTAGGAACAACGCACATGAACAATTATCTTCCTTATGAATAAAAATCCTGAAAATAGACACTTCTATTCCCTACCTCATGAGTAAGGAGATTATCCAACAAATCAAACCATGATATTATAAAACTAGAAGCACTCGGAGAGCGCAGACCTCCGCCAAGGCTGATCAGTGGCCCCCCCACCCCCGATCACCACCAAAATTTAATCATTTCTTCTTTATCCCATTTCCAACAAACCCTGAAAATTTCATCCAAATCTGTCCATAACTTTTTGAGTTATGTTGCACACTAACGGACAGACAAACAAACAAACAAACAAACAAACAAACCCTGGCAAAAACATAACCTCCTTGGCGGAGGTAACAAAACAATAACTCTTGTCCCTCAGGTGCAGTTTTCCCTTTAACTGTAAAATAAGACCCCTGAATCAGAGCCAACACGATATTATACTACAGGCTTTTTATGCAAATAAGTGGGAAATTTCAACAGGTATGTGGTGAGTTTTGCACCTTCACTTGGAGTGAACAGAAGCACTGGCTTTTAATTTACGGTGGCAGAGAATATGTGGTAATTTCAGTGTTTTGTATTAAGAAGTCAAGCAGATTTAACTCTTTAAAACCTGACGTGTCACCGCTGACACACCCTGTGCATATGCACTTTGGATGGCTGGAACTCTTTCACTGTTTGTGCAACTGGAAAAATTCCAATGGTTTCTGAAACCTGAGATGTTGCACTTTGTAAACTTTATTGGGTCATT